>NC_053448.1:2353612-2478341 GCF_007990345.1 Gossypium hirsutum
GCTTTGGAGATTGCTTATCCTCTTATCGTAACTTATTATATTCCTTGGTATAATTTGTATTGATTTACCCTAAGGATGTCTTAGGCTATCTTTAAGTGTGGAAGGAGAAGGTAATGATTAAGTAATTGGCTTGCTACTTTGTTAAAAAAGATATGATGGATGATAGTCTCAACAGTTTACTGGAGGTGGATAAAATGAAAAATGGTAGCCAACTTTTTTGGATTGGGAATATCAAAATTTATGTGTAGAGGAGGTGGCAAAAAACTTGACAAAATCATTCAGGCTGAATAATTGGTGGAAATATAAAGGGAAAAAAAAAGTTGTTAACTGCTTAAGCTGAACCAGAAAATTCATATAGAATCCTAGAATCGAACCTGAATGATTTGATTATGAAAAGCCAAGCTCTAAAAGTTGTTATGAAATGGTTTTCCATCTTCCATAAAGTCTAAAAACAACTTGACTAGCCTGAACCCTATCTTGAAAATGACTCAAAACCTGACATGACCTAAACCCCGAATCCAGCCCCTTCATTTGCCACCTCAACATACAAGTAATCTTGCTATGTAACTTGTTCCTGGGCTTTTTTTGCTGTTCCTGCTGTAGAGACTTCTGAAGTGGAAGGCTTTGTCTGCACTGGTATTTACATGAATTTCTGGGTGTTGGGTTTTTCTATTGTGGATGTGAGCATCAACAATGTGTATACATCATTGCTTATCTTGTGTGTTTCTTATGGGTGTTATGCTTGTTGGATACACAGAATTTGGCATTTTGCCCTTTCACCCTTATGCTCTATATTGATATAATTGTCCTTTCAAGTTACAAGTGATGTTATATTGTTTTGTTTTTTAACAAGTACCTCATGTACATTATTTCATGTAATTTAGAGGCTTGTCTGATGTAAAAGTCTGTGTTAGGTCAAGGGTCGGTTTGGCACTGCTGGGAGAAGCTTCTCAGGCAGTACAAAGAAGATTGGGCAGATGGTGAGGCATTTACTTGACTTTTGAAGATCTCCTTCGCCAGCATTACGACCATTTCGGCTAGCGCAATTACAGGTAAGTATATGAGTTATGTTGGTATATCTTTCTTTGGGGTTAGGTTCCTAATCTGTTCCTTTTGCAGCATTTTTTGGTCGTGATTGTTTGCCGCTGGTTTGTTAGTTGTGGTCTCAACTGATGATTAGTCAGAGGCGTTGTTCGAGTTAGAGATGGCATTTTCTTTCCCATTTCTCCTGAAATTTTGGCCACTCTTGCTTAACTTGGTATTCCATTCAGCCATGTCGTCCCTATTTTCCTAAGCTGCTGTTCTTTTTCCTCTATTTTTTTTTCTGCATTAGATTTGTCTAGAGTTATTCTAATCTTCAAACTGTTCCATGCACAATATTAGATTTAAAATCACTGGAAAAAAAGAATTGTGTGATACGAGCCTTTGCTGTATTAAGCTTTGTAACGCTCACTATTTGCTGGGTGATTGGATCCATACATTTAATAGAGAATCTTATGTTTGTCAAACTTTAAAATACGTTGCACTCAAACAACTTAGTGCCTTCTTTGGTCATCTACAATCTCTTTCTTTAAAAAAGCAATGTGTTTCAGCTGATTCTGGACATGATGAAAGACTCTTCCTATAGACATCCGTCTACTTGGTGCACTTGCTGAAAGGTTATGTTGTTCTTTGAGAAGGCTTTGCTGATTATGTTCTTTATGTCCTTTGTACGTGAAATTATCTTCCTTATCAATATCGTGTCGAGCTTTTGCAGGCTCTATACAAAGAAATGGAATCGAAGGTGCTTCTCAAAAGATGGATGCTAACTGTTCTGTAGTTGAAGCCCTCATACACATAATAATAGTTACACAGCAGAGTGATAAAATATATCTGTGTGTGGTTTTTCTATCTACTTGCTTTGCCCTATTTTTGTCTATTTATTAGGTCTAATGTATTTTTTTAACCTTTTTAGGCTGCTGTTGGAATATTGACCTATGCCCTACAAATTTGGATGTTCAGTTGAAGGAGTCAGGTATTGGACATTTGATTTCCTATTGCTTTACGTGATTCTCTAGAGCTTTTATGTTGCTGTAGTTTTCTGCTGTCGTTCCCAAATTACTATTTCATAGCCTTACTCAAATACAAAGGCTTGTCAAAATGGGGAAATGAAAAGTATTACATGTTTGTATTTATTGGTATGAAACTGCAGAGATGGAATGTCTCAAGCATCATGCCAAAGCACTCAGCATCAGCCACATCTTGTTCTAGAGGCTACACTAGGTATCAACTTAGCACGATACTTTTTATTATTGGTTATATTCTTTCTTTTAACGCTTGCATGCTCTTGATTACCGTATTCTTCAAATGAAGGAAGAATTATCTTAATTTCTCTAAAAAAACAAATAAAGATTGCTGCAGGTTATTAATAGGAGGCATATTGTAATCTGAGAACTTCAAATTCTCTTTGTTTTGTGGGACAGTTGTATGTTTAAGGTTTATGAATATTTATTATTTTTTCACCATTCTTATTAGGAGAAAGATTTTTGCAACGCTTATTGTTTACACATTGTCCAACTTAGAACGGGTGTGGATCTTTATCAGAAATGAAAAAGCAAAAGTCTTCTTGAATTAAAAAAAAAAATTATCAGTGCAAGAAAACATCAGTAGTCACACTGAAGCACTTACTGTAGCAAACAGACACTGATGGTTAGCACCTTCTCTTCATTTTTTTTTCAATGGTAAATAATGTGTATGGAATATTTAGGATCAGAGTTTTTTTTTCTTTGAAGGTCTTTTGATAGACAAAGCACCTCACTTGTTCTATTGAAGTTTATGTTTCTCTTCACCTTTTTTTTTTCAAAGAAATGAGTGTGTTTCCACTCTGGAAATTATTGTTGGTTGCAGTAGTAAGGTTGTGTAAATATATCGATTATCATAGTATTTTGGTTTCATTTGCTCAAGTAAAAATTTCACATATCTTTTTTGTACCTCATAGTAATTGAGCTTAGAAATATATTTTACTTCCTATAGTTTCTTGAAACATTTTAATGCATTGCGTATGTTACAGGACGGATGCGATGCCTTGCTGCTTTGGCTCGATGGGAAGAGCTTAACAACTGTGTAAAGAGTATTGGACTCCAGCTGAGCCCTCTGCTCGATTGGAATGGCCAATGGGTTGTTTATGTTGTGTAGATGCCAAGATATCAATATCATGCTTGTATTTATGAGTTTATATTCTAGGCTGCAAATGCTGCTTGGAATATGGGAGAATGGATCAATGGCGGAGTATGTCTCTCGATTAGATGATGGTGATGAAACCAAACTTCGGGGTTAGGGAACACTGCTGCTAGTGGTGATGGAAGCAGCAATGGTACATTCTTCAGAGTTGTTCTATTAGTTCGGAGGGGAAAGGTAAGTTTTCTATCCGTACTCTTCCTTTTTCTATTATTCTTGTGAATGCTATCATTACTTCTCTATAACATTCTCAGTATGATGAGGCACGCGAATATGTTGAGAGAGCTAGAAAGTGCCTAGCAACAGAGCTTGCTGCTTTGGTTAGTCTCCACAGTCCTTAAAATTTTGAACTGCTTATTAGATTGTCTTCTGGGGTACTGTTTACTTGTTTCCTTTGGCATCATTCATTTCATTCTTTATTCTTTGTTGGAGTGACAATTATAAGGTTCTTTCTTTGAATGTAATGAAAATGATGAAATTACATGATAGAACTTTAGGATCTCCCCCCCCCCTCTAAAAAAAAAAGGAAAAAAGAAAAAAAAAAACGGTTTAGGTTACTGGATGAATAGTAGTTTATTTCTAATTTTTTGTAGCAGTTCCTTGAAAGGTACCATTGTGATTTCTAGTTAAGAAAGTTTACAAATTCTTTTACGCTGACTTCATGATTTTTAATACCTTCTTCTTAAGGTTTTGGAAAGCTATGAGCGTGCTTACAGCAATATGGTCCGTGTTCAGCAGCTTTCAGAACTAGAGGAGGTTTATTCTACATATATTTTTGGATTCAGTTTGTTGCTTTTTAGTTCTTTTCGGTAAGCAAGAATGATACTCAGGGAAGCCATCATTTATTGCAGGTCATAGATTATTGCACGCTCCCTGTGGGAAATCCAGTTGCTGAAGGCCGGCGTGCCCTAATTCGCAATATGTGGACTGAGAGGATACAAGGTGCAAAACGTAATGTTGAGGTAAACAATAACATTGGCAAAGTGTTTTCCACTCTGTCTATTAGTATTGCTATCGTTAAACTATATTCAGTGGGTAGTTTTTCTGTATATAATACTATGAAGTTATAATTGGCAGACCGAAAAAGAGAGAAATTCTTTCTACCTTTATTTTTATATAATAAATAATAGTTTTAAGTGCTTATTTGTTGTCCCCATTCTTTAATTTCCTCTTTCATTTTTTATCTTTTCCTTTAATGTAAGGATGTTCCAATATTTACTTCAAGTATCTTTTTCAAGGTGATACGAGATTGAGCTTTATTTCTATGGGATCCCAGCTGCCTCTTTTATTTCTCTAGAAGTCTCTTTATCCTCCCTGCCAAGCTTCCCTCCCCACTGCCGTGCCTTTTTTCACTGTAGCACTTGTATTTTGCTTTAGCTTAACATTGTTTAGTGACTTTCTTAAGAAAACATTATTTGAGGTCTGCATAGGTCAGTATGGAAAGATTTAATACTTCAGATTTCAGTTAGGATGGCAGCTCAATCTGTACTTGCTGACAGTTGTCTTATGATGCATGTTTACTATCTAACAAGTTTGTATTATGGTGCTAATCTTATAGGCAATTGAAAGGGCTATCCTTGTAAACCAGCCTCTTTTGGCTGTTAGAGCTGTTGTTCGCTAAGTATTCACATTTTCTCAAGTGGAATGAGTTTAGTGCTGTTTGTACTCTTTCCCTGCTATGTGTCTCATTATCATTATGCTTGTTAGTTGATTATATTTTCAAATATGCAGGTCTGGCAAGGTCTTTTGGCTGTTAGAGCTCTTGTTTTACCTCCAACTGAAGATATTGAAACCTGGCTCAAGTTTGCTTCTCTTTGTCGGAAGAATGGAAGGATAAGTCAAGCTAGGTCTACCTTAATTAAGCTCTTACAGGTCTCTACTTCTTGCATTTCTAAACCTGCCAGAATATGAAAGTGTGCTTATTTTCTTACTTTGACCTTATTTTGGATGTTGCATAGTATGATCCGGAAGCGTCTCCTGAAAATGTAAGATATCACGGGCCTCCTCAAGTTATGCTGGCTTACTTGAAATATCAATGGTCGCTTGGTGATGATCATAAGCGAAAGGAAGCATTTGCCAGACTGCAGGTATCCTCTTTCAATCAAGTGCACTTCTCTTTGTTCTAGCTTGTCTTGCATAATCTACTATAATGTGTACACCTTCTGGTGAGCATTTACTACTCATTTCTAAGTTCTTAGCAGTTACACGATTCACATCACCATTGCAGAATTTGGCTAGAGAGTTTTCAATTTCCCTAAATATCCAATCTATTGCATCAACTGCTTCAATGAGTGGTACAAATGCAAATGTTCCACTCCTGGCTCGCGTGTATCATAAACTTGGAGCTTGGCAGTGGTCACTAGCACCTGGATTGGATGACGATTCCATACAAGGTAGCTAATAGCTTGGTATTACTTCTTTGCAGTATATTTCGTCATTTTCATCAGATTACTTGTTATGGAACCAAATAAAGGAAGCATTTTTTATTGGTTCATGAATGCTTGAAATTTTTATCTTTTTTTTTCCCTCTTGGTAAATGATTTTTTATTTTGGTCCATAGAGATCCTGACAGCATTTAGGAATGCCACTCAATGTGCGACAAAATGGGCAAAAGCATGGCATGCATGGGCGTTGTTCAATACAGCTGTCATGTCTCATTATACTTTAAGAGGTTTTCCAACTATTGCCTCTCAGTTCGTTGTTGCAGCTGTCACTGGATATTTCCATTCAATAGCATGTGCAGCAAACACCAAAGGTGTCAATGACAGTCTACAGGTATGTTGACTGTATAAAAGGTCATTTCAAAATTATGTTTTAGCAAAATTTAGGCTTAATAATTGTACATATTCTTCAATGATTGCAATTGTTGTTTTCTTTGGGATCTTACCTATTTTCTATTACCTTATCAACTTCTACTTTGATAACTTGGCGGGGCCTTTCTAAGCATTTTTCTTAAACTCTATTATTTTTTCAGGATATACTTCGCCTTCTTACCTTGTGGTTTAACCATGGAGCTACCTCAGAAGTGCAAATGGCCCTACAGATAGGATTTTCCCATGTTAATATCAACACTTGGCTAGTTGTTTTACCTCAAATAATTGCTAGAATCCATTCAAATAACCATGCTGTGAGAGAACTCATACAATCACTTTTGGTGCGAATTGGGCAAAGTCATCCTCAGGTTTGTCTTGATTATTTATGTTCTTCTTCAATATTTATCATTTAAGAATGTTAGCCAAGTAGTGTATGAATTGCTTTGAAAGCTTAAAATCCTCCTTTTTTGTGTTTATCTTACTATTTGTTAGTCCAAGTAACAGATGTTAATTTGCATTTATATATGCTTCAAGTGAAAGTATGTTATAGAAAGTTATAGGAAGAGTTCTTTTCATGGGAAATTGTATTATTGGGATTAAAATGTTGCTCACAAGTAATGAATGGAATTTGAGATACCCATGAGGAAGAGGCAATGTGGAGTACATTCATGTGGACAAGCAGGATGAGAGAATAGGATGCAATACAACTGTGAGTCTGTGTGAAAATGGAGAGTTCTGGTTGTTGGCTAGTAAGTATGAAAATGGAGAGTTCTGGTTCTTTTATGGTAGTACTAGACGAGAGGATGCAGTAACTAATGAAATGTCTGTAGCTATACTTACAAAATTGTGCCAAGTATCTAGAATTAATCAAGAAAAAGGGACGATCTTGTTATACTTAAAATTTGACAGTCACAACTACCATGGCAATCAAAACTTTTTCCACTGACCTCTAAACTTACGATAGATGCCCAAATTTAGTTACAGAAGGGAAATCTTAGTATCCTCATAGGGCTTCGTTAATATAGCCTGCTGACATAGCCTAATCATGATTACAACATTAATTAATAATAGTAATAAATCTGATACTGCTATTGATCTCATGAGAGTGTCATTCCTCTAAATTTGGGTTTATTGCCACCTGTCCTGCTGAGCTAACAACCCTTTTAATCTTAGTTGGCTGGATATCTGATGAAAATAGTATGTCATGCAAAGTATTGAAATTGAGAGTCGAACACCTATTGAAAAATGGCCTGTCTGTACCAACCTTTGGGCAGTGTTCCTTTTTCAGTATTTACATGTAGGCAGTGCGAATTACCTTTTTGTTGAACCTCATGAGGGTCTTGCACTTCTTCCAGAACTCTAGTCAACGACTTGAAATCACCAATTTTGAATTGAATATATCTGTTATTCTGTGGCATAGTATAATGCAAGAAACTAAATGCTCAGAATAACTTTCCGTAACTTAATTGGAGCTCTTGGTGCTGTAGCTACCTTGATTCAAATTGTTTTGAGCCTCTTTATTTGCTTGACTGATTTAATTCTTGTTACAGGCTCTTATGTACCCTCTTCTTGTTGCGTGCAAGTCCATAAGCAATTTACGTAAAGCAGCAGCTCAAGAAGTGGTTGACAAAGTACGTCAGCACAGTGGTGTACTTGTGGATCAGGTTAAATAATTAAAATTAGTTTTTGTTTTATTTTGCTTCATTGTATTTCCCTTAGTTATTTTCTTTATAACTAGATTTCATCTATACATAGGCACAACTGGTATCCAAGGAACTAATCAGGGTTGCAATACTTTGGCATGAGTCATGGCATGAGGCACTAGAAGAAGCTAGTCGTCTATACTTCGGCGAACATAACATTGAAGGGATGCTGAAAGTCTTGGAGCCATTACATGAGATGCTTGAGGAAGGGGCAATGAGGGACAATACCACCATAAAAGAGAGAGCATTCATCGAGGTTTCTTATTGTTTCTTGCTGTTAGCAAGTTTTTCCACACTAGGGATTTTCTGCAACTTATGTATATTCAGCTCAATCAATGGAATTTTGTATTGTATTTAATAGTGAACACTCCTGACCTTGTTGCATACTTTGGTGCTATGAGTCATATTTTTCCTGATATATTGAAATCCACCTTCCACTTTAGGAGATTTTGAGATTGTGTGTTCATTTAATTCAATTTATTTTCATCGTATTGTAGGCATACCACCATGACTTGTCACAGGCCTATGAATGCTGCGTGAAATATAAGAGAACTGGAAAGGATGCCGAGCTTACGCAGGTATGAAATGTTTGATGATTAGATTACTAGATTATAAAAATATTGGAGTCTTTCCCTAGGTGATTTTGGGGTATGAGAAACTATTCTACTTGCCCAGTGTGAACAATATTGTTGTTATCAGGGCTGATTAATTGCCTAATTTTGGCAATAAAACCAGTTGTCCGTACCTTTGCTTGTAGTCTGACCTGATTTTGCCACCTACTTATGTGGAACCTCTTCCTTGAATCTATCTAGCTTTAGGCATGTCCTTCAAGGCATTTATAAACACTCATCTGTCAAATAAGGATGCTGGTTAGAATATATTGGTGGTTCATCTGTTCCTTTTTGCCCGTGGGTTACCAGAAGCATGAGATATCTCCTAATTATTTATTGAATTCATCAGGCATGGGATCTATATTATCATGTTTTCAAGAGGATAGACAAACAACTTCAAAGTCTTACTACCCTGGACCTGCAGGCAAGTATCGCTTTCTTAATTTGTTCACAACTAACGCAATGACACTAAATTTTCATTTTACGTGCTGCAGTCTGTTTCTCCTGAGTTGGTGGAATGTCGTGATTTGGAGCTTGCAGTTCCTGGGACATATCGTGCAGGTAAGCTCAATGGTTGTTTTACATGGATGTCTTGGGATAAATCTAAGTCGGCTAACTAGAAAAATCCATTTCTTATTTTCAGAATCACCAGTGGTAACCATTGCATCATTTGCACATCAGCTTGATGTCATAACTTCCAAACAACGCCCTCGGAAATTGACTATTCATGGGAGTGATGGTGAAGATTATGCCTTCTTACTAAAAGGACATGAAGATCTTCGCCAGGATGAACGTGTCATGCAGGTATTATCAAGTTTCTTTTATGTCCCTTTTTGTATTTCAGATTCATGCTTGTTGATTCTATGGTTCATGTGCTGGCATTTGGAGGCTTTCATTGATTCTGCTGTCCTAAACAGAACTTTAATTTAATATTTTCATACTTAATGTATGGGGCTGATATCTTTTGATGGTCAAATTGTCAGCTTTTTGGCTTAGTGAACACTCTGCTGGAGAACTCTAGAAAAACTGCAGAGAAAGATCTATCTATTCAGCAATATGCTGTCATTCCACTATCTCCAAACAGTGGGTTGATTGGATGGGTCCCTAATTGTGATACCTTGCACCACCTCATAAGGGAATACAGAGATGCCAGAAGGGTGGGTTGAAGATTATCAGATACCTCCTTTTAGTTCTATAGCTCAGCTAGAATTGTATTTGTTCATAGATGATGGTGTTATGGCATAAAAATCACATTTAACTTTACATGTACTTCATGGTTTCAGATCACCCTAAATCAGGAGCACAAATATATGCTAAGTTTTGCACCGGATTATGATCATTTACCACTCATTTCTAAAGTAGAAGTATTCGAATATGCTCTACTAAATACTGAAGGAAATGATCTGGCCAGAGTACGTGATCCTGATTGTCATATTTATCATATCATTTTTCCAGTAACATTGATTGACTTTTGACTATATACATCTGGATTGGCTAGGTTCTTTGGTTAAAAAGTCGTACTTCTGAGGTGTGGCTAGAGAGGAGGACAAATTATACCCGAAGTTTAGCTGTAATGAGCATGGTATGTGCTTACCTTCTTAGTCCATAATAACTGCAAGATTCTGGCTGTAAAAGGAGCTGGCACTCTTCACATTTAAATTAAATTTATTAAGCACTGGGTCCCACTATGCAATCATATTGTCCGTTCTTATGATGGTGATTAATGGTAAAAGGTTTGGATTGCCACTTGTTTGAAGCCATATTGACCCTGATATCTACTGGAAATATAATCTACGATGTTTAGTTTCGTCATTTGTTTTTCCATTCAATTGCTTGATTATTAAGTAAATTATCCCGCTTTGGCAAAAATCAAGATAACTCAATGTATTCCTCATTGTTTATGCAGAAAGAATTTGCTATAGACTTCTATGCCTGCTTATCTATGCTAGTAACATGGCATGCAATCACACAATTCTACCTTTTAAGAAACTTGTACGATTAAAAGAATTAGCAGACTTAACTTTTAGCATAAAACTGGAGCTTTATCCATTATTACTTTTAATGTAATACGGTGATATCTCAATGCTACAGATGACTTTGGAGATCTTATATTGCAGGTCAATTATTTGCCCAAAAACACCTAGAAAGTAGAGTGTTGATGTTATTTTATATGTTGAACATCATTGTCTAAACTTACAATTTCATTGTGATTTTGAAATAAGTTGATGATGAATGGCTTTTCGCAGGTTGGTTACCTCCTTGGCTTAGGTGATCGTCACCCAAGTAATCTCATGCTGCATCGCTATAGGTATAAAAATTACAGGAAGTTGTGTTTTAGTTATCAAGGATTTATGTACTTCATAGTCTTGAATCTTGATACTGTTTTGCAGTGGGAAGATTCTACACATAGATTTCGGAGACTGTTTTGAAGCCTCTATGAACCGGGAAAAGTTCCCTGAAAAGGCATGTCCAGTGAAACGACTACCAAGTTAATTTTGTCATTATTTTGGGTTGAGGGGTGGGGGAACGGGCTCTGTATCTTCTCTCTGTACAATTGTTTGTGTATGCTGAGTTTAATTCTTTTCATTCAGGTTCCTTTCCGCTTGACTAGAATGCTTCTGAAAGCTATGGAGGTCAGTGGTATTGAGGGAAATTTCCGTTCAACATGTGAAAATGTGATGCAAGTTCTCCGCACAAATAAGGATAGTGTTATGGCTATGATGGAGGTATGAACCTCTAGATTTTAAATTTGTGCTCTTTTTGCTCCTATAAAGCTTTTGAACAAGGCTAAAGTTTATTGATTGTTAATCATACTGTGGAGAACTTTGCAATTTTACTAGAAAAAAAATGAAAAGAAGTAATTATGGTTCCGATGTGGGACTGCAGGTAATTTACAACAGATATATGTAGTTTATCAGAGAATGTCTCTCTCTCTATATATACATATATGTATATATGCATATATATATGCTGATTGTGCTATGTTGAAATCCATCACTATGATGGGAATATTTTATATATATACTTTTGTTTTTGGCTTCATGTGCAAGTTAGAGGAAGTTGACTCTCAAATCAAATCTTCTTCAGGCATTTGTTCATGATCCTCTCATTAATTGGCGTCTTTTCAATTTCAATGAAGTCCCTCAAATCTCAATGTTTGCCAGTAATCATGCCCCTGCTGTTATAAACACAGAAGAAACTGCTCAAAGCAAAGAGCTTGGTCAACCTCAGCGGGGGGCACGTGAAAGGGAACTTCTTCAGGTTTTATGATGTCCCAAGTTTTGCTATTTCCTTTTTTGTTATTTAATGTTTGTCACATGATGGTGCTTAAAAACCAAATTACTCTCTCTCTCTAGGCTGTCAATCAACTTGGTGATGCTAATGAGGTATTGAATGAGCGGGCTGTGGTGGTTATGGCTCGCATGAGTAACAAACTGACTGGACGTGATTTTTCATCTTCATGCTCATCAATACCTGCATGTTCCATGCAAAACGTAGTCGATCACAGCACATTAACTTCTGGAGATAACCGAGAAGTGGAACATGGTTTGTCCGTAAAATTGCAAGTTCAAAAGTTAATTCTCCAAGCTACATCACATGAAAATTTGTGCCAGAACTATGTTGGGTATGATGCTCTGCTATTTCTCTTCTTTCCATGTTTATATTTTTGGTGCATGTCTGTCTATATATGTGTTCTAGAATTTTGTTAAAAGGTATATATTGGATTTTTATATACATAGTAGGATATTAAAATGACAAACAGGAACGCACCTCAACATATTTTGAGTGTGTACCTATTCTTCTCTTTTTCTCTTTTAGGTTTGATATTCTGTTCAATCTTTGTCAAGTATCGGGCAAGTCCAGTTGGTGTCCATTAGACTTATTCACATATGATATATAAATTTTATGCTTGCTGTGGATGGGTAGTGCCCATTGATAAAGTTAATTAACTCACTCAGTCACTAACTAATCTCGACATTTCCATGCTCATTTCCTGCAGGTGGTGTCCTTTTTGGTGATCTCAAGAACAAAAAAGAAATGGTATATTTGTGCATAACATTTTGTATACATCTGTAATTTATGTGTATATAAAGTATATATTACAGATATCTCGTCTCTTTCTGGCCATGTATTGCATACGCATTATTTTAAATTAATAATTTTTTGCAGTTTTCTCACGTTATTCTCATCGACTACATACGACTCCTTGAGGTTAATCAAAATCTACTTATTTCGATAAAGGATTTTTTTTTTTGGTTACATTTTTAATTGGTTCATAGATAAAAAGATTTTACATTTTACAAAGGTTACATTTAGATTTTTAATTTTCTTTATAAAATTTAAAAAAAATTGAATTTAATTCCAGTTTTTTAGATAGCGAGTTTATTTGAATTAAAAAAAAGTATTTTAATTTTATCTAAAATCAAAATTAAATCACAAATTCGAACCGACCTCCAGTGTATGCCCTTCGGATCTAACGGCTTCGATGGTGAAATGGAATTTAGAGAATATATTTATATTATTGCTCGCAGATGTTTAAACACGGTTGGATACTAAGCGGTGAGATTGGTTGTCCTACAAAAGTATTTATGGTTCTTCCTAATTTTCAATGGAACAGAAACATCTTGTTGGTAAAAGTACTCCACTCCCAGTGGAGTACAGTGTTAAGTTTTAACCCCTTGTATTCACGCGCGGCAACGTACACCCTCGCACGTGTTACCTTCATATTGAGCGGAACTTTTTCCTATCAATTAAAAATTAAATACATAAACAAAGTTGTCTTTGTTATTATTTTGATTTTTATAATAATTTAATAAATATACACTTATATGACTCAATATTAATTTTAATTAATTAAATTTAGAATTTTTTATATAATAACAAATAAATACAAACATAATGATTTTTTTATAAAATTTAAATTATTTATTAAAATATTATCTAACATATTTTATCATGAAAAATATTTTTAAATATAAATAAGATTTAACTTAATGTTGTTAATGATTATGTTTCATTCTCTCATTGTTACAATTGTATTTAAATCTAAATATACTTTTATTCTTGCTGCTATAATACCTAAACTTACTCTCACGATAACTAATCTTACCTTCTCTGTTATTTTGAATCTCACTCCCATGAGTCCCATCCAACTAGCCTTAATGCCTCCCATTGTCAGTTTGTTAATGATGCAGATTTAAAGTGAGCCACTCATCACCAAAGGCCGATGCAGTTCAGTTTGTTTGCTGTACCCAACCCAACCACTCCACTTGACGACAACTTTCTCTGTTGTTGCTGTGCAGGAAAGTGGCTTGTGTTGTGTCGCATGCACCCTGTCACCTGGTACTTGACCGCTGAGATTTTCCGCTCCTGTCAAATGCCAGGCGCTCCCCCTCTCTCTCTACCATTCTTTTTTCAAATAATTTAATGCGTCAAAACAGGCAACGAGGAACACGAGGCAATCGCACTGTTTTTACTTTTGTCCCTATCTTATTTCTTTCATTAAAAATAAATAACTATTCCGATCTCCATTTGAGTTGAGAAATTCTAATCTCCCTTCGTAAACGCCGCTCATTTGCTAAAACTAGTAAACAGATTTCATCTGAGATTTCTATGAAATAATTCGAAGGTGACTTCATTCCGCTGTATCCAATTAACCACTTTCCTTATGCTACACTAATTGATCAAAGCTTTAGTTTTACATATAGATCCACTGTGCGATATATTTGAGCCTGGTTTTTCAAGCCATGGCGGTAGCCACCAGCGATTCAATTCTTGCTCGTAGTCTGATAACTGATAGAAGATCCACAAATTTTGGTCTAAAAAATGAAGTTTGTAGGGGCAAGGTCGTACCTTGCAGGGCTGGAGGTAAAGTCAAGGGCAAGGGAAAGGGTAGGGTGGAAGTCAAAGCAGCAGTGCAAATTGGTGGTTTAGAGGAAGTAAAGAAAGCAAAAGAAGAAATGGGTTTGGATGTAGTATCGGAGGAGGAGTTGCGAGAAAAGGGTTTCTTGGGGATGAGGAAGACAAAGCTTGTTTGCACCATAGGGCCGGCTTGTTGTTCACCGCAGGATTTGGAGAAGTTGGCATTGGGTGGAATGAATGTGGCTAGGCTTAATATGTGTCATAACACCCGGGATTGGCACCGTGATGTGATTAAGAAGATCAACCAGTTGAATGAAGAAAAGGGGTTCTGTGTTTCTGTTATGATCGATACTGAAGGTAGTCAGATCCATGTGCTTGATCATGGTGCTCCTTCTTCTGTGAAAGCAGAGGTATGTATTCCTTTCTTCCCCCCTTCTTTTATTTTCTACGACTTTAGAATCTGTTATAGTTTGCTCTAATTGTGGGAAATACCCTTTTATGAGAAGAGTGAAACAATTTTGATGGCTTGATTCCTTGTTGGGATACCAGGAAGGTTCCACCTGGTTATTTACTGCTCAAAAGCTTGAGGGCTCCCCTCCATTTACAATTCAGGCTAACTATGAAGGTTTTTCAGAAGGTACTGTCCTTTGGTGTTAATAATCATTTCAACCAAAGACTAATGGTGATATTTTTATTTGAGATTAGTTCTCTATCAATGTATTGTGTATGGATGGCAGGTATTGAAGTGGGTGATGAACTTGTGATTGATGGTGGAATGGCTAGCTTTCAAGTAATTGAGAAAGTTGGGAATGATTTGCGTTGTAAGTGTACAGACTCCGGTCTGTTTCTTCCTCGAGCCAAATTTAGCTTTTGGAGAAATGGAAAGCTTGTAGCAAGAAATTCTGAGCTTCCTACTCTATCAAAAAAGGTTCAATTCATTATGATTGCTTTCCTGCTTTGATTTTGGAATGTCTCTTAGATATTGAATTTAGTTTAGCCAAATTGAGTTCATGGAAGTCAAACTGCTCCTCATATTGGTCTTAACCAGCTAAAAGCTATAGTAGCATATAATTTTTAGTCCTGCCATGCTTTGGGAAGCAATATAATTCCTTTTAGTGCTTATAAACATAAATGATATTTCATCAAATCTACAGGACTGGGCTGACATTGAGTTTGGAGTTTCTGAAGGTGTCGACTTCATTGCCCTCTCTTTCGTCAATGATGCTGATCCTGTTAGGCAGTTGAAGAACTATCTATACATGAGGTCATCCAGGTCAACATTTTCAAATATCATCTTGACTATATATTTACAATGTGTCTGCATTTTTTTTTTTCACTTATGTTAGTATCGAATAAGAAAAGTTGTAAAATTTATTTTTCAGACTAAAAGTAAAAAGGGTTTTCTTCTATATGCCTCTCAAAGTTTATGAAAGTCGAACTTTTCTGTGTGCAGATCCACAAGGGTATTGGCAAAGGTTGAGAGCTTGGAATCACTACAGAAATTGAAAGAGATTGTAGAGGCTTCCGATGGAATCATGGTGGCTCGTGGTGACCTTGGAGTTGAAATCCCTTATGAACAGATTCCGACAGTTCAAGAGGAAATAACTCGTGTTTGCCGAGAAATGAACAAGCCTGTTATTGTAGCTTCTCAACTTCTTGAATCGATGGTTGAATACCCTACTCCAACACGGGCCGAGGTAATATCATACTCCAGCAGATGTTACTATTGGTATTTGCTTATAAAAGAAACATCATAGGTAACTGGTATTTAGGGAGAAATTTCTTTGTAAATATATTCTTCTGCGGTGCCCATTCAGGTTGCAGATGTTTCTGAAGCAGTTAGGCAATATGCAGATGCCTTAATGTTATCTGGTGAGTCGGCTATTGGACCATACGGGCAGAAGGCACTTTCTATCTTGCAGATGGCTAGTAGTCGAATGGAACTATGGAGTCGGGAGGAAAACCGACAAAGTATTCTTCATCAGCGCCGGCTTGGTGTGTCATTGCCTGATCGCATTGCTGAGCAGATCTGCAATTGTGCTGTTGAAATGGGTATTTAATTTTATCTTCATTAGCCTTACTCGAACCATTTTATGCTGTCATAGAGTTAGATTCGTTTGCATATATGGTTCTTCATTAGACTTGTCTGAATGTAGGAAAGCTCTGATTCTAATCGTGTGCAATCATTCTGTGCAGCCAATAATCTTGGAGTCGATGCCATCTTCGTGTACACGAAGCATGGACAAATGGCATCACTCCTCTCTCGTAACCGTCCATACCCTCCCATATTTGCATTCACAAGCGACAATGGCACCCGTATGGCTCTGAATCTTCAATGGGGAGTAATTCCCCTCCTTGTTGAACTGTCAGATGACGACATGGAAGCGAACATTTCAACGACCATTGAGCTTATAAGAAGAAAAGGCTTGTTGAAACCTGGAGATGTGGTTATGGTGGTCTCAGATTTAACGCCAACCCATATAAATTCCACCGCGTTTCAGTCCATCCAAGTGAAGACGGTTGTTTAAGGACACTACATTGCTACTGTAGCTACATGTTGATCCTTTTGGCTTATGTTCATAAGTTTGTTTGCTTTCACATACGTTTTCCAGTTGCTATTCATTGTTATGGCACTTTGATTTAAATCTGTCGATTTTGGATGCCTCGACTGAAATTGAAAATTTCTTACTCAGAGAATTAATTGTGATTTTATTAAAAAAATCAATCTTCAACCAAGATCCGTCTCAAATTTCGATATTGATTACATTTTGTCCTTTTCCTTTAGGAAAAAAATCTGATATTTTATGTTTTTTTGAAGGAATGGAGCAATGTGAAGAAGTGTGTGTGGGTCATAGCATAGGAGATAGGTGTTTACGATTATTTACAAACCACAATCCATAGCCACAAAGTCCACCTCTTTCTCCCGCGCATTTTAGTAACCCAAAGCCCTCCCGCTCTAATTTGCGCTCCCTTGGTTTCGCTACCAAACAACCACCTGCTGCTCCTTACTTCCTACGTACCTCCTTTCTCTCCACACCTTAATTTCCATCAACCTTTTTGTAAAAAAGAAACTCCTTTCCCATTCTTTTGCTAGAAAAGGTGTTCAACTTCCTTTTATTTCTATTTTCTTCATTTTAAAATTCTTAATATTTCCACTTTTTTTTACAAAAAAAAAATTTATTTAAAGGTTTAATGCTGAGAAATAAAGGCAAATTAAAATGGTTTCTCTACAGATTCTGAACCCTGTCTTCTCTTCCATTTCGATTTCCCAGTCAAGTTGTCCTGGAAAATCTGATTTCAGGAAGAAAATTCTCAACTTTAATAGTTGTAGAAGCTTCAGGTCCTTGCATAGGCAAAGATCTAGAATCTATTGTGCTACTCAAGAAGGTGACAACAAAAGCAATGGTATGTTCTTCAATTTCTAAACCTTTACTCTTTTTTTTTTAATTATTTAGATAAAATTGAAACTAAGCCGAGTTAAGCCCTTCACAAAGAAATTGAAAAGCTTTGAGAAAACTAACGAAGAATACATTAAAAAAAAAAGATGAACATAAATAATTCACGGGGGCTTGTTAATGCTTGCTTTGAAATTCGTTTGAAGTGGGTGCTTCAATATCTTTAGGGGCTCATAAGTTGGGGTGTGGTGTTTTTTGTAATAGGGGAAGAGCCTCCTGAGTCGCTGTTTATGAAGGAGTTGAAGAGGAGGGGGATGACGCCCACTTCACTGCTGGAGGATGCCAAAAGATCCAATTATGAATTGAATGAGGATATGAAAATAGGGAAAGAAATGGGGAGTTCCACTACAAGGAATGCTGTCTCAACTGAATTCGAGAAAAGCTTATCTAATCAAAGGGAGCGATCCATGGAATTGAACAGTGAAGGCCTTGAGGTTCGCTGAATTTTTATTAATGATTTTGCGTTGTCTGCACTGATAACCTTCTTGCATTTTCATTGCCTTACAGGATCTTCATGAGTATCTTTTTTAAAGATTTTCTTTCTTGCACACTAATATGGTTCATCTTGCTAATTTGATTTGACTGCATAAATTGTAAATTTACCACAATTATATACATTCTGAATTGGAATGGTAGCTAGATTTTCAGAGTTTTGAAGAAAAACGAGAACCTGACTTCACTACATTTTCAGTGTTTTTATTTTGTCAAAAGAAGCCGTGGTCAAGGATAACAAAAGGGATTGTGGGTGCTGAGGGTTGAAGCTAGCTTTTACGGGTGACTTCATGAACTAACTAACCTAAGCCTCGGGTTCTTCACATTTCCGGTGTTGTAATTGCTTATTAAACATTTAGAAAATGTGACCAATTTTCTCTTATCTTCCTTTGGGGATTGTTGTAGAACCAAAAACAACTTTATTTACTCGTGCTGTTTAGTTGAGTAATTTTGCTGTTGACCCGGTTTTATTTTAATTTCTTTATATAAACTGTCAAAACATGAACTTCTGTTTTCATTGTTCAGGGGCTAGTTCCACGGGCTAAACTGTTGCTAACACTTGGAGGAACTTTCTTCCTTGCCTTTTGGCCTTTGATCCTTTTAACTATCGCATTCTTTTCCGCCCTCTACCTTGTAAGCTCCCTTTCTTTCACTCTTGGATTTTGCTATCATTAAAGAATATAGCAGTGGTTCCAGTGGGCTTAGAGGAAAAAACCATTCTTAAATCTCTCATATTGTATTTTCCATTGCTTTAATCTAAGGTTGGAAATTTTTGTATACACTATCTCCATGTTTATTTGACCAGCTTATATTATTGCATTGATTAGTATCATGTACTGTTCTCATTACCCTCAAGAATCACCTTGTTCTTCATTGTATCTTCCTTTAAAAGTTTGGTTATACTTTTGGTTTATCGTATCTCTCTTATATGCTAAAGCCTTGCTACTTCTTTTGCGGATTTGCATTTGAAGTGTTGCCGGTTCTCTTCGTCTGGATTTGCTTGTTATGAAGGCTATATACTGATACTTTTGCCTTGTGCAGTATTTTGGACCATCATTCATTCATAACGGAAATAAGACATCAGTTTCCCTGCCGCAATACATCGACCCTTACGAACTTCTGGAAGATGAAAGGATTTCTGAAACAGCCCCTCGTTTAAATTGAAGAACAACAACATACAGGAAAGTTCCTTGGACTTAAAAGATTACAGGTTTATGTAGCATATTTCTTTCACCTCCTGTAGTTTTGTTGTCTTTGTAAAATCCTCGTATATTGGTAGGAACTTTTCACTCCAATTGAAAGCTCCGTGTCTTTCATACTGTTCCATTATCCAATTTGTTTGCCAAATTCGCTTCAAATATAGATGGTTATATTTTATGTTTCTTATTAATTTGCATGCTATTGTGGGAAATTTAGAGGGAATGATGTTGAATTTGAAGAAGGGAGGGGCCGGTCAACTGATATTAGCAAAGCAAGTTTATTTTAATTTGATCTTTAGGTTCCATATTAAATTTAGAGGGAAGGATGTTGAATCCGAAAAAGGGAGGGGCGAGTGGTCTTAACTCTAGCAACGGGAACGCATCCAACATTAAGCCACTCATTGCTAGGGTCAGACCACCTGCATTTCAACGTGAATATTCCTCTGGCTCCAAGTGTGAACATTCTTTTCAGGGATCATTGGGGTCTCCTTGAGCATCACAATCTCGTACTGTAACAAAAGGAATAATAGAATAAGTCTACTTTATAATGACAATCCATTGGTAACTACCTGACATGTCACCACTATTAGACAAAGAAACTTTTTCTATAAATATCTTCCATGACAATGAGAAAAGGAACCCCAAGTACTCACTCCTTGCACTAAGTCTCCTTTACGTTCACAATAACTTTTTTCCTTGTCTTTTTCTTCGACTCTCCACCTGTTTAGGTGAATCGATCTCTTTTGCATCACCATTTTTTTTCTCTGTGTCTCTTCTTTTGTCGATACTTCTCATCAACAGCTATTATTTTTTTATTTGCATTTTTATGAAAAAAAAAACAATGGAATAATGAAGAAATAGAAAAAAAATTAAGTATGAAAAAGACAAATTTTGGGTAAAAGTACTTTGGAGGCCTTGTACTAAAAGTTAGATTGCATTTTACTCTTCTTAAAAAATGAGCAAATTAGTTCCTACACATTAGACCAAAGAGCAAATTGGTCCTTCTACTAAAAAATTCACCCATTTCTACTGTTAGAAATTGATCCATGTATATCAAAATGAGGTTATGTGACATACCAAATTTTACCGTCTGGTTATCCTGTCAACCACATTAGTTTTTAATAATACAAGTGAATGATATTTTTAACAAATTGATCAATTTGTTCTTTGATTGAACATATAAGGACTAATTTGTCTATTTTTAAATAGAGAGATCAAAATACAATCTAACTTTTAATACATGATCTTCATGTTACTTTGTTTTAAAAGTCAACGGAATAATTAACAAAAAAAAAATTTGATTAAAATAATTATGATAATTGGTGACAATTAAAAATTAGCCCATTTGGAGATATGTATACCGTAACCTACATGCCCTTCAATCTTTAACTTCTTTTCCTTTTTTGCCCTTGAATGTTGAATGTTGAATGTTGAATTTAAGAGTTGAATTTTTAATATTAAATTTTACAAGTACTGAATTTACGCTAGAAAGTTGTTTTGATATATTAAAAAAAATACCAAATATATTTATATTATTTGATAAAATTAAATTTTATTTTTAAAATTATTTATTTCTTAAATTTAATCTTATTAATATAATTTATTATTTTATTTTGTATTGTTTTGGATAAAAGTACATATATATTAATTTGAATATTTCACTCTTTTTTTTAAAAATTATTTATTTCAAAAACATATTTTAAATAAAGTCAACTTAATATAATATTTTCAACTGAAAAAGTAACTATCTAACTACTTATATTGTTGAACACTTTTTGTTAAAAAATTCTATTAATTAAAAAATATCAAACACATTTAAAAAATTCAAGATTGAAGTTTTTATTTTAAGTGAAATGTCAATTTTCAATATTTTATCAAAAACACCCTAAGTATAAGATTTATTATATTATTTTTTTAGTTTTTTTAAATTTTATTTTTGTTTAACATTTAATAAATTTATATATTCTCTTTTATTAAAATTTAGTCCAGCCTTTTTTTTATATTTAAAATTCAGTATTTTATATTATTTATAGTTGATCTTTTTGCAATATAATATATAAAAGAAAATAATATATTATATTATTATAAAGGTTAAAATATGTCATTAGTTCTTGTACTTTTCAAAATTTAGTAATTTAGTCCCTAAGAATTTAGTGTTTTTACTTTTCAAATTTTAGATCCAAATGTTAACAACTTTAAATTATTTTTGTTGAATTTGTTGGTTTTACATTTTAAAATTAAAAAAAAAAAAGACTCACTTGGTAGCTATATAATTAACCTAAATTTGACAAAAAAAAATTAACAGTATAACAGTTGGACCTAAATTTTAAAATCTGAAAAATATAGGGACTAAATTCCTAGAAATAAAAGTACAAGGACTAAATTCTAAATTTTCAAAGAGTACAAAAGTTTATGGCATATTTTAACTTATTATAAAACTACAAAATATGATAGATCAAGTTCAAATATTAAATATTAGAGTTGAAACTTATTTTATAGATCTCATTAAAGGTTCTGATAATATTTATTCTTTCTAGCACAATACCTAGAATTACCCATAACCCCTCCCCAACCCATAAATAGGAGGATAATGCGCTTCCGCACACTCAAACCTAGTGGCGAAGCTAATGGGCAGGCAGGACCTTGACCCCCCTAAAATGGAAAATTTTTCATTTAGGCCCTTTATAGTTTATAAAATTTTGAATTAGTAATGGTAAAATTACACTTTGGCCCCCCAAAATAATAAAAATTTGATTTAATCATTTAAAAATTATAAAGATATAGACAATTAAAATGGTGAAATTGTATTTTTACTATCGTAAAAATATACAATTTAATTCCGCGCCCCCCCAAAAAATTTTTTCTAGCTCCACCACTACTCGAACACACAAGTTCCTGTATTGGCAACAATACACATACTGATCGAATTAAGATTCACTCCACAACTTAAACAAATAACTTAACTCGTAAACAAACCTACCACTCACTACTATTCTATGCTTTATGGGCATGCCATTTAAAGTCATCATAAATTTGCATTACAAGTTTGTCCCCTTAATTTGATGCACCTCATCATGACTAAATATTAATAATATCCTTATGATTATCTTTAGTTTGCTAAGGATTAGGGAAAATATAATTTTATTAGGTATGGTATTAAATAGGGAAATTACATTAGGAGAATTAAAAATGAGTTATAAATTTTTAAAAGAGTTAAAGCGCAATTTCACCTTTATATTATCATGTAATTTTTTAAAATCTTAATGGTTTAAATGATAATTTTATCATTTTCAGAGTCAAGTAAGATACTACCAGCCAGTGGGGCAATTATATTTATATATATATATACTATTAATAAAATCTTTGACTAAGTTGGTGTCACCCTCAACTGGATTACCAACTCGGTCAGAAGTTATTTGAATGTTTTTCTGTAATTAAAATAAGTAATACTATTCAAGGATATTTTAGTCTTTTCACTTAAAAAAACCAAGAAAAATATATATTATGGGATTTGAACTCATGTCAAGTGCATTAGTAAAACCTATAATTTATCACTCAATTAAAGCTTTATTTTGACGTTTCTATACATTTTAATTTTATCATGCATACTTTACTATCTCTATCAGTTGTATATATTAATAATGTATTTGATTGAGTTGATATCACAAGTTAACTCGACATCAACTCAAGACTTATGACAACACCATAATTAACAATTTAATCTATTTTTTTCATTTTAGTAACATAAATATTTCATATGTTATTATTAATTAGTTTTAAACCATACGTTTCACTATTTTATTAAATGTTATTTTTAAACAGATATTTTTATATTCTAAATTTCTGATTCTTGTACGTATACATATATAATAGGATTTGTGGGTGAGAGAGATTAATGATAATTTTATTTTTTCAAAGTATTTTAAGCTACATTTTTTAGTTTGGGTTTCGCATTTACATTTTACAAAATATAAATATATAAGATACATTTTTTATTTTTTATTTTTTTTAAAAATTATTTATTATTGAGATTCTAATTTCATCCAAAAAAAAACTATGGCAGAGTAAAACTAAGTATAATCAAAATTAAACCAAAGATAAATGAAGATGATTAATTAGTAAAGTCAACTCTTTTTTTCCTTAAAATCCTAGATTCTTTAGTGATTAATAATTATGCTCCTTCACATGTGTAATGATACAATCCTCAGAATAATAACTAGGCGTTGACAATACGACAAAAGAAAAAGAAAAAAAAGGGCTTCAACAAAACATGTTTCTAAAGCTACTACATGTTTTTTTTTTTAATCATCATTTGGTCAACCTTTGATTGCTTCTTTTATCCAGCCAATAGGTTTGATTGGGTATGTCCAAAACAAAAGTTAATTGGCTAAATAGATGGATTTTCTTTTAATTTAGCTGGACGAGCTTTTCTGTTGGACGCGTTTTTTAATAATTACAAAGAAAGCGCGTTCAGTTGGACACACTTATCTTGACATGTCAGCAGAAAAGTTCGTCCAACTACGTGCGCTTTCACATTACTGTGAAGAAAGCACACGTAACTGAACACACTTTCACACACACTCTCTAAAAACGACATATTTTCTTTTACATATATGACTAATTTAGCCAATTAAAATTCCTTCACGGATAAACCAAAGCAAGATCTATAGCATGAAAAATATAGAAGTATTAAGATGAAAAGAGCTATTGTAGAAAACATTTCAGTTCAATTTATTTACATATTTATTTTTGAATTTTTTATTATTATAAATATAATGCATGCATAAATACAATACAAATATATATATATATATTTGAACGATTATAATATAGAATTAAATTAATATAAAGCACAAAGGACCAATAATCAATAAGAACTAAACTAAACCCAAACATAGCATATGCACATGGTAAAACTTAGAATCACACGTCATAATTGTGTATGATGAGACCCGAATTTAGATACTCAATAATCCAAGGCATTCGCCTTAGCCAACAAGTTAAGGCCTTATTAACATTTACATAATCTTTAATCCAAGGTTAAGGTGAATTTTTTTTTATATTTATCGAAATTACAATTTTATAGTTCAATAAAAAAAAGAGTTAAAATATCTTTATACAAGGAATTTGGAAAACTACTTTCATTTTTATCAGGATTTTTAAAATTTACAAATATATTTATTTCAGTAATATAATAGAGAATTTCAAAATTTTATCTTTAAATCCCTATTTAAATTCCACTAAGTGAATTTTCAAAATACCTTCCATTAAATACATATAGTCCTGCTATACAATGAAAATACACAAACTCCAAAATGTAAAATTTTCTAATTCCAATATTATATTTTATATTACTAAAAATATTTATATATTTTTACAAATCTAGTCATATTTATATTACATATTTTTTATGATTATTTTAATATCATTATTCTTCTTTTAGAATTATTTTTATCATATGAAATTTTAGTAGCTTAAACATTTTTAAAATATTATTTACGCAAACTAAGGTAGCAAGTATCGTATCAGTTTAATACTGATATTTATTAATATCAATACGTTTTCATGTATTATTTCAGGTTCATCGATGTTTTTAAATATTTTTAAATGTATATTTATAGTTTAATTTTTAGTTTTTGATAAATTATATATTTTTTGGTCAAAAAATAAATTATATTATATATATATGCAAATATATCTCAATTACATTAATATTAATATATATTTATTTTAAAATTATTAATCTGGTTCAATAATTTCATTTAATAATTATTAATTTTAAATGTAATTGTAGAAAAATTAAAATGATTAAGATAAAAAATTTAAAAATTGATTTAAAATATAAAAAAAAACTTTGTATCAACCGATATGTACTAGTACAAGTTGATATTGACTAAAATGGGTTGAACCACACCGAAATGGTCAAAACACATTGAAGTTTTGATCAAAATAGAATATAGACTATTTGATATCGGTTTAAGATTATAACAATATGTATCGCCTGATTCGGGATATTTATATTTAAAAGAAAAAGAAAAGAAAAATGGAGTTTCTAGAACTACTAGTGCCAAAATTTTCAAGGATACATAAATTTAAGTAACTAAGATGAGGATACCTTTCTCCAGAATAAATGATTATTTTTTAATATTTTATCAAAGTACAAATGGGAATCTTCTATAATAATATTGATAATTGTATTTTATTACCCACTTGCCCTTCAACCTTCTTTTCTTATTTGCCCTTGAAAGTTGAGATTTTGTATATAAATTAACCCACCCCTGCACGGTCGTTTCAACCCATCATTTTCTCCCCCAAAAACTCACCTGAGAAACAAAGCAGGAAAAGAAAATATGAGTTGCAAGGTCTGCGCCTTCTGCATGATCCTCTTCCTTCTCTTCTTCACACTATCTTCTGCAGCTGCTGCCTCTCGCCCACTTCAGCATCCCAATCCCAGTACCCCAATCCAAACCCAGAATCCGGTATCTATGTTTCTATCTTTTAATCTGCTTTAAAAGAAACCCTTTTTTTCAGTTTGATTCGGTTCATAATATCATTTTTCTCATGAATTGCTTGTGAAAACATGTCAGGATACGGAAACAAAGAGGGGTGAAGTGGCTGATGATATCTGCCGAGGAATTAAAGAAGAAGAAGAAGAAGAATGCTTGATGAGAAGAACACTTGCAGCTCACGTTGATTATATCTACACCCAGAAAGCAAACCCTTGACAGCCTCTCTTTTTCATATTTATTTCATAAATCATATATACTTTTTTATCAGGTTTTAGTTGGAAAAATATAGTGTTTTGTTCTTCTTTTTCTTGTAGGAGAATTTCCCTGGTTGTTGAACCAGTATTGTAATACATGGCATAGAAGGAAGATACTAGTGAATATTTTATTTTATACGTTACAATCATTTTAATTACCCAACGTTATATATCCAAAGATTTCTTATGTAATTTTAGGAAGGAAAGGCAAATTAATGGAATATAGACGTGGGTTTGGTTCGGATTTATGTATTTTATATTTGTCTAAGTTCGGTTGGATTTGAAATATAGGTTTAAAATTTTGTTAAAATCTGTTTATATTTGTAAATAGATAACATCCTGTTCATATTATTTTTTAAAAATTTTAAATATATTTTTATTTATTAAAATTTAATATATAGTGGTTTTAACAATTTTTAATATTAACATCATAGTAGTGATATTATATACTACTATAGATTTAACTTTTATGTGTTATAATTTTCATAATATATAAAAATAGCATAACATAAAATATTACTAACTTAAAAAAGAATCGGGTCGGGCTGAGCTCAGAATCTTGAATGTCCAAGCCTAAATTTGGCCCATATTTTAAATAGGCTTAATTTTTTTTGTCCAAGTCTATTTTTTGGGTTTAATATTTTTGCTCAAATCCTTCCAAATATTGAGTAAACTATGCAATAGGGACCAATAGGAAAATTATCCCTTTTAATTACTTCAAGAGAACAATAATACAGAAAAGGCTTTGCCAAAACCTATAAATATTAATGCAAGGAATGATTATTCATAATTAAGCATGCTTTGGAGTTTGGACAATCCTTCTTGCATGCTCTTATTAAAAGTATTAAGCTACTTTCTGAAAAATGTAAAATTTATGATATAAACTTTTTCTTTTTTTGGTAATTTATTACATGTTAGATGTTTGACATATTTTATTAATATTTTACAAAATGAAGATAGGATTTTATACTTCTTTTCAATATAAAAGTTTAAAACAAAATTGAATATAAAATATAAAACCAATGTAATTAAATATAGAGATAAACATTAAATTTATACATGAGCTTTCTTTTAGTGTACAATTTGATACATGAAATTTTATTTGGTGCAATTATATAAATGAAAATTGTATTGTCGTTCATATTTTTACATAAAATTTTTATTTTGATTCAATTGTACACATTTAAAAAAATGAACTGTAATACCCCATAACCGACCTAGACGACAAGGCCAAGCCTAAAGAGTTACAACGAATAACAATCAAAACACAATCTACAATTTATATGAAAACTCTTTTAAAGTCATATCAAGTTTTAATAAAGACAAACTAGTAATTCGTGATTGTCATCCAACTAACTGAAAACTACTAAACAACTAACAATTATTAATAATGCTAAATGGTGTAAAACGCATAACCAAGCTCCCCATCTGTTGACCCGTTTAAGTCTGTGATTTACCTGAAATTTATTCAATAATAATTGAATTAATATATACATATTCAATCATACAAACATATAACAGTTTAGACTATAGTCAGATGCAGAGCAGAACATAACAACTGCAATTACTTAATACTAGCCGCTACACACCATCTTCGACCAACCCAACACACCAAATAGAGTATTTATTACCCTTCTAGCCCTACACACCACACAGTGTCGGTCTAACACGTTTCAGAGAATGCAGTCTAGCTGCTAGATCAGAACACAAATACCAGTGATTTAACCACTATTTCAAAATAGAATACTTCCTCCTGATCCAATTCCCACCCAATGCACATGCAGACTTCACATGACAATTAATACAGAGTTTTATGCGAATACTCAAATACCGCTCATACTCGAATACAATAAATCAATTCCATTAACATTAGACACAATACCTACGTTGATAATTAGTACTCAAGTTTCAGATCACAGGATATCAGTTTATATAGTCTAATTCAGTTTAAACGGCCTCACAGAAGGCTTGCATTTGGTTCAAGCAATGCTCAGGATATGAAAAAATTTCGTGAACTGGCCCACATGCCCGTGTGGTCTCACAAGGCCGGGTAGTAGGCCCGTGCGATCCCACATAGCCTGTACACGCCCGTGTGTCTTACACGGCCTAACACACGGCTGTGTCCTCCGCCCGTGTACTCCTTATTTTGTAAACAGTGAGCTACATGGTCTGGACACACGCCCATGTCTTTGGCTCGTGTAAACCGTACACTATTAAGGCCACACACGGTCTGGACACACGTCAGTGTCCCCTGCCCGTGTGGCTATTACCTAGTGAACAATGAGTTAAACGGCCACACGGCCTATCATACGGCCGTGTGGTGTCGATAGTCATATTTTTCAGCGTCTAAAATTCGTAAAAACTTGGGTTTTAGGTACACACCTGAAGTAGTTTCGAAGTCGGAACAACGTAGAAGATTCCTGAGACCTAAAATGAATAGTCCATAACCAATTAAACAATAATTCAAAACAACATTAAGATCATTACACAACCAACCTCGTTGAAACGTTTCGACACAAGAAAATCCTAAATCGCGTAATAATTACCTCCGCACCACCACAATCACGAATCTAGGACATTAGAGGGATCGTTATTTTTGAAACCTTCCCCTAATGACAACAACCAAAAATATAATCAAAAGTTTCGAATCGTTTACGTGAAAACTACACTTGGCAATGAAGGCAACAACTAATGTTTTCCAAAGTTGAACAACCGAGAGCAGGAAATTAACAGAACTCAAACTTAGCCGACAACGGTAGCAAACAAGATGTATGAATCTAAGTAGCGATCGAACAGAAAAGAAAACGAACTCAAAGGGAAAGAGACGAAGAAAGAAAGAAGAAAAGGAAAGGAAAGAAAAAAAAAGAAATGGAAAGGTAGGGAGAAGAAGGAACGTTTAATTTAATTTAACCATTGATCAAAACTCTGACATTAAGCAAAAATATTATTTGACGCACACACTGAGACTTGAACACAATACTAAAGGGTATACAAACATTTAACCATTAAACCAATAGGCTTATTCTTGACACTAATTCAAACAGAATAAAATCTAAGTCAATGGCTCAAGAATAGAGGTTAGTTCAAATTAAAATAACAAAACCTCTAAAACCACATTTTAAGCCCTTGACCTCAAACACATAAGCAAAGCACATAGCCACAAATACAAGGACTCAATTACAATAGAATCCAACAATCAAACACTCAAATTTTTGGAGAGTTACATGAATACATATATTGTTAACCAGTATGGTGAAGAAAAGATGAAGATGGTGGTTGAACAGAGGAGAGTGGAATGAAGGCTAGGGAGAAATTTTGGTTTTGGGAAGAGTTGGGGGGATAAGAAAGAATGAGTGTTTACATGTGCCTGTATGAGCTGTTTGCATGGTCCTTTTATAGTGGGGTTTGGATACGTGTCCTAATGTCATTGACTTGGAAGTCTGATTTGATACTTTTGGTTGTGACAGTGATGCTACGTCATAGGATGAGACATTTTAGGGTGACTAGTGATTAATTACCCTGGCCTCCACATGGTCCTTATATATTCTTAATAGAGGTGTCTCTTGTCAAAGTTCGTTGAGTTGAGGTTCGTGAACTAACCCAAGGTTTGTAGTGTCACTGATTTTATTGGGAGACACGTGTCTAATCCCATATGGGTATAATGCGAGGTTTGCAAGGTATGTTGGGAGATTCGTGAGGTTCGCTACATGAGGTATACCATACATTTATTTTCATATTAGATTAATATAATTGTTTATGTATGTATTATCCAATATAAAATGGTGCTAATTCGATATTGTTGTTGATAATTTTTTAAAATTGAATCAAATCAAAATTTCATGTATAAAATTTTACAAAATCAAAATCTATTTATAACATTACATATTAAATCAAAATCACGTATAATTTTAATAGTTATCTTTTAAAATATATTATTTATAATCTATAACTATAATTAAAAGTTATCCCCAAGCATCAGGGTTGCTTGATTTAAAATTTGAAATGATGATATTAGGACAAGTAAGCAGTGTCATTGATTAATGTTTTGTAGTTAATTTAGATAAAAGTGCAAAAATGTTTAATTTAAATTAGAACATGATTTTCATTCACTTTATGTTGTTTTCTTTTTAGTATTGTGTTTTGTGTTATACATATTTAAATAATTTATATTTATATTATGTATTAAATTTTATTTTGATAAAAATATTAGGTATAATGATAAATTAATTTGCATTTTCAAGAAAAAAATTAAATTCGAACTTAAAAAATGACATTGTTGAGAGGTACGACCACAAACCACAAAAAATATATATATATATTTTCATGAACTATAAAATAGACATAAAAAATACATTACTCGCTAAATACATGACTTGTTTTTTTTTTAACCTAAATTACTACTTTTTAGTTTTTAGTTTTAATAATTTATTTTACTTTTTTATGGTATTTAAAAAGAATTATTTATATGTTATCTTATAAGATTCATATTTAATTTGATTGAAAATAAATTAAAAGATTAATTGTTAATTTATTATTGCTTGGTGTTTCTAATTGGATTGTTGAGTATGGTATTTGACCTAGAAAATTAAATTAAATAAATTTATTTTATTAACTATTTTTTAATTTAGAAGACTCCAAGTATTTTATCTTTTAAAAAGTTTTCAACTATTTTATTTAATTTTTAAATTGTGTATTTAAAAGATGTTAACTTTTGAGTTGATTAAGATATGTATTATTAAAACATTCTAAAATATTATTTTATTGATTAGTTATTTTAGACATTTTATTTAAAAAAAAACTCATTTCCTTCTTTATTTACGGAAATGGGTCACTTTAAACTTTATTTACTAGAATGGGCCACAAAATTCAAAACGCGCCTACGTGGAAGTGCTGACAGAGATATGCTTTCCCCATGTCAACAAAAACGGGCTGATGTGAACTCACGTTTGCTCGTTCTTGGATTAAATTTTCAAAAAAGACCGTTTTTTAAATATTATAAAAATAGACTAATTTTTTTTGAAAATTTATGAGAATAAACCTTTATAAAGGCTCAAAGTGACAACACTATTTTTTTTAAGGTGTCACCAATTAATATGAAAATAAATATTACAAAACAAATATTTAAATAGACCCAAAGTCTCATTTACCTTGTTTTCTTAAGTAATGTGGATATAAGATATGTGTATATATAAACTCATGAATAGATTTGCTGTAACACCCCTTACCCATATTCGACACCGGAATAGGGTACGAGGCATTACCAGAACACATACACTTGTAAACATATTGAACCGAGTTGTAAAATTATAGTAATTATTAAAATTTCAAATTTTTAACATGCTTTTATAATTCTTCACAATATAAATAATACAACATTTCCTGCCAACCACAATCGAGCTTCCGATAATCATTTGACTGCATCTAATAATTGTACATATTACCAATAATAATTCAATTCCAATAATACAACACATATCTATATAATATTCATCACCAAATAACATTCACTTTAATTAAAATTATACAGAATATAGTTCATACGAACTTACCAGGCTAAATTACAGAAATACCAAAATTTAGGGACATTTTGGTAATTTTCTATTTTCTCGAATTTCCACCCAATCTTGATCTAAATTAATATTTCATTCAATTTACTAATTTAAATAATAAAACAATTCATTTAATGCAATTTGGTCACTTTTTGACATTTTTACAAATTTACCCTTAAAGTTTCACATTTGTTCAATTTAGTCCCTAAACCTAAAACATGTAAATTGGTCATTTTTAATGAAAACTCATGCTAGTTGAATAATCATATATTTCCTCCTCCTCCTCTCCATTCCACATCCTTAATATAAATAACATGCTTATATGTAACATTATCTATAATTTCACATTTATTTATATTCATCAAAGCTGTCCACTTGAGTCATAGTCACTAAATTGTTTATATCTTGAGCGACAGAACTCCAAATTGAGATCCGTTAATTTTTTATGAAACTAGACTCACATATATTCTTACCATAAAATTTTAATAATTTTTGGTTTAGCCAATAAGTACAGTTTATTCTTTAAAGTCATCTCTATTCTGCTGCCTGACAGTTCCGACCCTTCTTTACTAAAAATTAATTATCTCCTCGTACAGAATTCGAATGATGTTACCATTTGTTTATATTGAAAATAGACTCATTAAGGATTTAAATATATAAATTTAAGACTCTAATTATTTTTCTCCAATTTTTTATGATTTTCCAAAGTCAGAACAGGGGAACCCGAAATCATTCTGACCTTATCTCACAAAACTTATAATATCTCATAATTTAAAACTCCATTGCTTACACTGTTTATTCTATGGGAAACTAGACTCAATAAGCTTTAATTTCATATTTTTTTCATCCTCTAATTAAATTTATACGATTTTTGGTAAATTTTCAAAGTTAGACTACTGCTGCTGTCTCAAAACTATTTTAGTGTAAAATGTTGATAACTAAATTTATAACACTTTCCTTTCCTTTCTCTTCAATATTTTCCATCACTTTCTCTTATTTCCCTTTACTAAAATATCAAGAACATATAACCTTATATAATAAAACCCTACATTAACATCAATCTCATCCTTTTTCAATAATATCAAACTCAAAAATATATTGAAATCTTGATGTTCTTACCTTGCTCAATTGATCTCAATCTTTAACTCGATTTTCTCTCTCCTCCAGCCTCTATTTCTTGAATCTAACTTGATATTCTAGCTCTCCATAGTCTCCTTGTTATCTTTCTCCCTTGATGACTATAGAAATTCTTTTGATTTCTAGGTGGAAATGGTAGGTTTTTGGTGAAATGACCAAATTGTAAAGAAAGCAAAACTTTCTTTCCTCTATTCTCTTCAACGTGAGATGCATGAAAAAGATGATCATTTCTCATCATCTTTCCTCCCTTTTATATTAATCATTTAATAATAAAATAATACTAAAAATATTAATTAAATATTAATTAAATAACATTTATCTAATTAATTAATTAAAAATATCACAAACATCATCATTACCTTCTAGAATTCTCTCTCTTTCTAATTGACCATTATGCCCTTTATAATCTTTTGAAATTCCATCCTTGAGTCATCACCTAATTTGGTAAAATTGTAATTTAGTCCCTCAAAATTCTTTATTTTTTTTCAATTTGGTCCTAATTTATCCATTTTCCTTAGTTTCTAGATTATTCCACCCTTAAAATATTTACACTATTGGTCCTTCAATTTTTCATATTTACACTTTAACCCCTAAAATTTTAAGTATTTACTCTTGGGTAACAAAATTTTTCTCATTTTTGCAATTTAATCCTTTCTTGAATTAATATGTCATAATATACTTTCCAATGTTGACATAACTCAATTACCATTTTTATCACTTTATTTCCTTATTTTACCATATTAGGGATATTATCTTACTTTCTTACTGTAGTAATTTTCGGGGTATTACAATTTCATAGCTAGTTAACCCTTCTAGCTTCTAGAATTCAAATTCTACATTTTATACAAATAGGTCCTTTCCTTAATTAATCACTAAATCGATAAAATTTTCATATCAGTATTTTCATGCAACCTTCCTATCATAATGCAACCAATGTCATAATTTTAAAATAAATTTTTCCTCGTCAGATTTGTGGTCACAAAACCATTGTTCCATCTAGACCCAAAATAGGGCTGTTACATTTGCAGCTTGTTCCTAAACAATGTGAGATTCCTTCCTCCTTTAACTAACAAATGAGATTAAATGCTACACCATATTTTATATTTTTTTTTACTTAGAGTTCAAATTTTTTTTACAAAAAGTTAACATTTGTTACATTATATATAAAACTCTTAAACTCTATAAGTAAAAAAAAATATAAAATATAAAATGAGTATGGTAAAATATTAAAAAGTAAATATTTAAAAATTACTAATAGTTGAGTGATCATTTTGTAAGTTTTTATAATTCGATAGCTAAAAAATCATAGTTAAGTGACTACTAATGTAATTTAATCTAGATATATGAAAAATAATTATTATATTTATGTATATTATATATTTCTATAAAAAAACTTATTTAACATGATTATATACTATGTTTAAATAGATTATCTATCTAGTCAAAATACATCTGAAATAAATTTATCAGCATTCATTAGGTGATGAAAATTAAATTAAAATTAGAATTAAAAAAATTAATGAGTATAGTAAAATATTAAAAATAAATAAATATTTAAAAAAGATATATCAATTTTTTAAAATTACAAAAAAATGATATTTGAGTACCAAATCTCACAATTTATTTATTAATCAAACATTTATAATATAAAATAAAAATAAAAATTAAAAATTAAAATATAACTTCTAAATTTAAATAATGAAAAATTATTTTAAAAATTAGAATTGTATTGATATTAACTTCAAACATTTAAAATTGAATAGAAGATTATTGCATGTACAAGTTTCATATGTGCAATTTGTTCTCTTTTTTAATAGTTCTTTTGTATATGCTAACAATTCTAAAATGCAACAAGATTAATAATCTCAAAAGATAATTTTATAATATGAGAAAATGTTAACAAAATATAAAAAAATAGAAATTATTTTGTAAAAAAATTATAAAATATAGTGTAGCCTTTAATCTCATGTTGTTAGTTAAAAGAGGAAGGAATCCCACATTGTTTAGGAACAAGCTGCAGACCTATTCATGAGTTTATATATACACATATCTCATATCTCACATTACTTAAGAAAACAAAGAAAATAAGACTTTGGGTCTATATAAAGATTTGTTTTGTAAGTTTTATTTTCATATTAATTGGTGACACCTTAAAAAAATGGTGTTGTCACTTTGAGCTTTTATAAAAGTTTATTTTTGTAATTTTTTTTAAAAAAATTTGTCTATTTTTATAATATTTAAAAAAATGACCTTTTTTGAAAATTTAATTCGAGAACGAGCAAAAGTGTGTCTATGTCAATGCGTTTTTGTTGACACGGGGAAAGTGCGTCCCTGTCAGTGTGCTTTTATGAAATTTCCCCTTAAAACGCTTCCACGTAGGCGCGTTTTGGGTTTTTGGCCCATTCCGGTAAATAACGTTTAAAGTTTACGGAAATGGGCCTTTTTTAGTAAAATGGTCGTTATTTTATTTATATGATTAAATTTTACTTTTTAAGGTTTGACTGCTGTATTTAAATTTTATTTATAGTTATCTATATGATAACTCAGAGTCCATTTGAAATTTATATCTAACATAATAAAAGAATGAAAGTTAAAAAATATTTTATTAATTATTTTTATTTTATTAATGATTTTATTAATGTCTAAAATGTTACGTTTTAGTCAATTACATTATAGTATTGTAACACTTTAGTCACTGAGAATTAATTGTTGTTAACAATGTAACGGTAAGTTGACGTGGCACATTAAATTATCATTTCAAATAAAAATTTTAGGTTAAATTATACAATTAGCCCCTATATTTTTTATTTTGAGCAATTTTATTTATTTTCTTTGAACTTTTTTTTTCTTTATCTTCCATTCTCTTCTCTTTCTTCTTCTATTTTCCTCCCTTTCTTCATTTCTTTTAACGTAATTTTTTTATGTTTTTCATTTGCTAAAACTAGTCCTTATACTTTTATTTTTTTGAGCAATTTAATTTTTTTTCTTTATATTTCTTTATTTTCCTTTTTTTCTTCCCTTTTATTTTTCTCTCTCCTCATATTATTCACTGCAGAAACATAATCTTTGCCCAACAAATAAATCAAGTCTTGTTTCTTTCACATGATTCCTAAATTGAATTTCACTTAGAACCGGATATCAATCATTCTTAATCAAATCTCGACTTGACTATAACCCAATTTTAAAAATAAAATTGGATCTAACTAATCAATATAAAAAACCATATCCTTAAGCAAATCTAAACATAAATTGAATTCTTTATATTTAAATTTTTTTTTCCATTTCTAAACTTTTACAAAATCGTATAGATTATTTCTTTCATTTTCTTTTATTTTCTAATGAGTAAAATTGTAACAACCCGGTTTTGGCTCTAATCGGAATAGTGGTTTCGGGACCACACATCCGAGTCTGAAAAAAATATTTTAGTATTTTAATTGGTGTTTATTATGTGTGAATTTGTATGTGTGAAAGTTTCGTGAATTAATATTATGGTTCGAGTGCTTAATTAAAGAAAAAAGACTTGATCGCGTAAAAAAATAAAAAGGCTAGTTAATGTGTAAAGTGTTAAATTGCTAATGCCTTTTTAATATGGAGTCCTTAATATGTTATTAGTCCACTATTAAGTAAGTGGGTGGTATTGGTCAAGAATGACCTCGTATTATAAGGTATATAAATTTTATAAACAAAGGTTAAATAAGTAAACTAGTAATGTGTTAATATATGTTAAATTATATCAAAATATAATTCATTATTCTTCATCCTCTTAGAACCGAAACTAAAGAAAACAAAAAGAAAAGAAAAAAACACATAAGCTAGGTTCGACCAATTTACAAGCTTAATTCAAGGTTAGTTTTGTTTTGATTTTTGATAATTTTTACGTTTTTGATATCGTTGCTAAGTTATCTTTAAAGCCCATGCTTGAATTTTTGAATTGGTTGTGTATTTTGTGATATGTCATTGAAGAGAGCTTGTAGTTTTTGTTGTTAGATGATGGAAAATAAATATATGTTGTTAGATTTTTCATGTTTTAATTAGTAATTTTTAATAAAAATGTGTATTAAGGACGAAATTAAGAAAAGTGTAAATTGAGGGACTAAAATGTGAAATATATGTCATGCATGGACTTACATGAGCTTATTGAACATTCGGCTAAGCTATGGTACAATGAAAGTTTGTTAATTTTATATTTTTTTGAAGTAGAGACTAAATTGTAAAAAGTGTGAAATGTCATGGGCAAATTGGTAATTTACCCATTTGTGTGTTTTTGGACTAAACTAAATGAATTATTGAATAAAAGAGTTAATTTTTAATATGTTTAGATCGAGAAACGAAGAAAACGGAGTTGGATCGGGGGAAGTCAAAAGTAGTTGAGTAGTCGACTGTGTCCGTCGATATCCGAGGTAAGTCTAATAACAATTTAAATGTTATTAATTTAGAATTTATATAAATATATCTATCATACATTTAGTTAGCTGGAACTAAAAGTATATAAATTGAATAAAATTTGATGATTTTTCTATGTGAAAGCCGAACATAGAAATTGATTTTGGGAGGTTAATATTAATGGTATAAATTACATGTATATTAACTAAAGTATGCTTTAAGTTCAATGATATGAAACTAATAGTAGAGTTTACATGGATATGTAGTTCGAATGTAAGATTTAATTTCTTGAGTTGAATTTAAAGTTATGAAATATATAAATAAAGTTGAATGTATGATACAAGTTCTTTGAGTTGAACTTAATATTATGAATTATATATATATGCACATACAGTTCGAATATATATATTTAAAGTTATTGAGCTGAATTTAATGTATGAATTTTACATACATATGTGTGTGGTTCGAATATAGGTTACAAATTCTTTGAACTGAATTTTAATGTTGTAAATTATACGAAAGATCATCTTTGTATCTGAGATTTTCAGGCCTAATGCCTAGCAGGCTTGATGCCGGTGAATTAATTCAGACTTGATGTCTAGCAGGCTTTATGCCGGTGAAATGTATCAGGCTTTGTGCCTAGCAGGCTTTATGCCGGTGTTTTATGCAAGGCTCTATGTTCTATAAATCTTATGTGAGCAATAGTAAAAGCAAATAAAGGTATTAAGAAAGCTAAATTATCCAGGTATGTGTTAGCCATTTGCTTAATTTGTGTTAAGGTAAGTTGATTATTTTTAATTTGATAATAGTTTCAAATGAAATATAGAGTATGAGTTAACCATTTGAGTATAAACATATTTTGGCATAATGATTTATTGAATATTTGGCTTTGCTAAATATTTATGTGTATTTGGCCATATGGTTTGTTTATATGAAAATTTAATGTGATTTTATTAAAGCGTTATATGATACAAAATATTAGGATCTTTGGTTTATTTTAACTTAATGATGGAATAAGTATTAATATATAAATATATATTTGAATTTCTGCTTAAGACTTACTATGCTTTAATAGCTTATTATGTGTGTTTTTGTTTACCTCGGTTTTATAGATTTTGGAGTCGTGTTACAAGCTCAGGGATCATCAGCAAGCCTATCACACTATCGACTATTTTCTTCGGTATTTTATTAAGTTAAATTTTGAGATTATGGCATGTATAGTCTGGATGAAATAATTGATTTTGGGACTTGTATGTATATAGCCATGCGAAAAATGGCTTGTCTTTAATCATTAGTATTTGTTTTGGTTTTTGATTTATGGGTTCTTGATTAAGTGTTTAATTTTATAATTTCGGCTATGGCTTATTTATATGTAATATACGGTAGCTATGTTTTGTTGATAATATGGTGAATGATATGATATATAAATATATATATATATAAAATATGCGTGGAATGTATGGAATTGGTAATTAATTGAGTTGAATGTTTATAAATTTTGGAAGTGTAGGATAATTTGATTTGAGTTGTATTGATAATATGTTTGGGTGTAACTTGGTTATACAGGTTCAGTTTGTTTTCTTTAAAAAAAAAGAGTTATCCATGATCATTTTGTTTAAGTTGAGTTTATGTGATTTTTAAATGGATATTTGATGTGTATAATTTTTATATTTGAAATTGATTATATTGGAGCATGAATTGAGCTTGCAACCGAATGAAATATTAAAGTTATACGTATATGACATTTTTTTGTTTAAGTTAGTTATTAAAATCTTGAGACATGAGTTGAATATTAAGGTGATATTTAATTATGAGTTTTGACATGTTAATTGAATTTTAATTATGCTATGTAATAATTAGGTATTCAGAAATATCGTAAGATCATGTGGTGCATTTAAAATATGTTTGATTTAAAATATATGTGAATATATGATTCGGCTTGATGTTCATATTTAAATTGATAAGTATGCGAATTGATGAATGTCAATAAAGTATAAAAATGTTATAGGTAATGTGTTATAATGACCGAACATGTATTTCTTAGCCTGGTAATGATATTGAAATATGGTTATTTGGAAATGGCTCATTAGGAGTTCAAGCGCAAGCTTGGGTCTTTTATAATGATGTATATTTGTCTTTTAAATGAGCTTAAATAGGTTAGTCGAATTGAGTACATGGTAATTGGCGAGGTGTGAATATACATTGATGTGAACAGCTGAACGTAAGGATTTTAATTACATCAGGGATTTTTATTGAATCAGTGTGATAATACATAATTCTTACTTAATATTTTAATGTACATTTTCTTGTATGGCTTTGTGACATGTTGAAAGTTGTATCTTATTTAGTAATGCATCATAACCCTAATCCGATGATGGATACGGGTTAGAGGTGTTACAAAAATTAAACAAATGATACAATTTATCTAAACTTTCTTGGATATCACAAGCAAGCTTGATTTGAAGTAGAGCATGGATGAACCGAAGAGAGAAAGAGAGTATGGAACCAAATTGGTTTGGGTAAAGTTGAGAGTAAGTTTCGTATGGTGGTCATTTTAGTCATTGAGCGTGTAGAGCTCATTTGAAGAATCCGTGAAATAACGTAATTTCGAGAGGCCAAGAATGTTCTAGGTAAGATAGATAAGGTGGCTGTGGGGGTTGGTTAGGAGGTTAAGAGAACGGACTCAGGAAACTTTGTTAAGGGTGGACTATCATAAGTCATGACTGACGAGGTCATCGAATGAGGCAAGCTTGGGGACAAGGTCATTGAGAAATCCAAATTGGTTCGTTAAAACTATGATAGATGATGAGAGTTTGTAATTGTGGGGTGAGAATATGCGAAGTAAATTTTATTTTGGTTTCGGTTTTTGTCTTTTGTTTTTTCATAAACATAAAAAAGTTAAAAGAACATAAAATAAAAAAAATTAAATTGCTCAAAACGAAAAAATATTGGACCAATTGTATAATTTAACCTAAAATTTCTGTTTGAAATGATGATTTAACGTGTCATGTCAGATGCCCGTGTTTTTGTTTTGGTCACCAAACTTAAAAAATTTCAATTTAGGAACTAATGTTTGAATTTGTTCCTGTTTTGGTCATCTGTTATTAAATTGATAACAAAAAACATTTTTCTAACTAGTATAATAACACATTTGGTCCTCAATACTTACATATTCTATCAATTTGATCTTAATTCTAAATAATTCAATAAATTTAACTCTTCACATTTACAAACTCTTTTAATTTGATCCTCAAACTTCCTAACTAAAGCTTTCAGCTTTTAAAATAGATTCATTCCACATCTATTAATTGTTTTATTTATGGTTGAAATTATCCAATTCGGTATATAACCTTTTTTTTTTCTTAAAGAAGTTATTGTTAGAGATTAATAAAACACTATTAAAATAATATAAAATAATATAAAATAAAAATTTTGAAAATATAATATATAATAAAATTATATAAATGATTAATATTTGTAAAATATTATTTTTCACTCTAACTAGCATTATTTTAGTTTTTTTTATTAATTTGGTAAATGATTTGTCACTAAATCAGATTATTAATGATAGGTATTGTTTATTGCGGATTTAAATATTAAAAATAAATAATTAAAAATAAATAGAACACATAATATTCTTTTAATTGGGTTATAAAATTGAAAAAATCATTACCAATGTAACAAAAGAAAATTCAATTAATTCTTTCATATTTTTTTCTTATAAAAAATTAAATGTTCATAATTTTTTCTTATATAATTATTGATTGAACAATTGGATTTTTCAAAGTCATATTTTCTAACTCTAGATTTAATTTCCAATTACAATGACTATCTTCGAAGACTATTTCTATGTATCTTGAAGGAAATATCATACGGTTAACGACAAAATTAAATCTAAAGTGGTCTTTTTAAAGGTTTTCTCAATTTCTTTGGCTCGGAAAATGGCCCCGTTAGTTGAGAGAAGTTTTTTTATTCTTATATTTTTTGGGTTTTAAAAATTTATAGATGAGAAATGCCTTTGTTTTAAAAGCTAAAAGCTTTGGTTAAGAATTTTGAGGATCAAATTGATAGAACTTGCAAATGAGAAGAGTTAAATTTATTGAATTATTTAGAATTAGGATAAAATTGATAGAATATGTAAGTATTGATGACTAAGTGTATTATTATACTAGTTAGAAAAAGACTTCCCGTTATCAATTTAATTACAAGTGACCAAAATAGGAACGAATTGAAATATTAGTACCTAAATTGAAAATTTTTAAAGTTGAGTAACCAAAATAGAAACACGGACATAATTGAGTGACCATTTGTATAGTTTACCCAAATTAAAATATATATAAAAAAAAAGTGGCTGACTTTTCAAATTTCAGATTAAATCTCCTTTGTAATTTTCATCCCCTTGTTTGTTTTATGTAATTCCTTTGTCGTCTTGATCGCATTTTCCAGAACATTAATGTTCATTTAATAATTAATAAACAAAAGCTAATTCTTCAATATTATTTTATTTAACTATAATTATGTATAGATTTAATTTGCTTCGATATATACATAAGATAATGAATTTGCTTTTCACATGTTCTTGTAGCACGTTTTTTTCTTCATCTGTTTTCTCTTTCCTTTGTTTTCTTTACCCTCTGTTTCGTGACTTTCTATGGTTTGGGTTCTATTGTGTGCTCTTCTTCATGGAGAACGAACTGGTCGGACTATCCTTTGATGACGGTGAAGAGGAAGTATGGCAAGTTCCTTTGGGAGAGTAGGCGTTAGTCTCATCCTATGAGTTGTCTTGTGAGGAGTTTTCTCATAACCAACGTTGTGAGCTTTCAGTCGATGCAAAATACGCTAACAAATCTATGATACCCAATAGGTGGTGTTACTAGCTATCTCAAATTTGAGGGAGAAACCGATCCTGTTCTAATTTTATTATGAAATACAACAAGTATTGGACGGGGAATATTCGACTTTCAATAATCATATTCTTATCATTCATTAATTACGAGACATAAGTATCGTTTTTCTTTTGTGATTTTTTGGATTCAAATTCATGATGTTGCTCATGGGCTCTTTTCTTAAGCTATGGCTTGTGAGTTTGGTTAGTTGGTTGATTATGATGGGAAAGCTATTTTGAAAGGGTTTCATACTTAGATGAGAGTTAGGGTTTGAGTGGATATTAAGTTCCAATGAAAATGTAAAAGGAAGATGTTACAGACATGGGCTTGGAATAGATGAGAACCCAGTCATAAATACTTCCATTTTCTATTGAATATTAACATAATTTATTTGCATAATCATTTAATACAGGTGCAACTTCCTGTAAATCACGTTACCAATTGATTTTGTATCCTTCGCAACAATCCATTATAATACAAATTCTAAAAATTAAATATTTATATTATACTACTTTATCTTTTTAATCATAGTATTTATACAACGGTCTTTTTTTTTTATCTCAATCATTTTTAAAAAATAATTAAATATTAAAATGAGTTATCCTACAAATTAATTATCAAAATGGGTCGTTTATTACAATATTTTTCGGCACCACATGAATTTTTTTAAAATAATTTTTTATTGGTGTCGTCATACACATTGACAGCACCAAACTAAAATATAATTAGTGATTATATTCATTATATTATAAAGTATCTATTTTAGCTTAGGTGGTAGAGTGTGGTTTCTAATTACGTGGTTGTGAGTTCAATACCCACAGATAACATTTTTTTCCCTCCAATTTTTTTTGACAAAATAAAATTATTTGTGGGAATTGATCCCACAACCACATGGTTAAAGACTACACATCCTACTAGCCGAACTAAAATAAACATTTTATAATATGATAAATATAATAACTAATTATATTGTAGTAATATATTTTTTTAAAAACCCATGTGGTGCCGCCAACCAGTCAGGAGGCATCGAAAAATACCGTAGCAAATGACCAATTTTGATAATTAATTTGTAGGGTGACCCATTTTAATATTTAATTCTTTTTTTTTGAATTATTAAGGTAAAAAAACCTTAAGCAATGTTATAAAATTCTTACCATATTTTTAATAGAGAAAAATAATATATTTTAATTAATATACACAATCAATCCGCTCATTGCACAAGTAAGAAAACTAGTATATATATTTATATGAATGTATTTGTGACATATTTTCATGTATATATAATATATAATTTATTTTTCACCAAAATAATATATAATTTATTAACAAACTAAAAATTAAACTATAAATGTATACGCAGAAAATATTTAAATAAATATATAATATATCTAAAAATTAAAAATTAAACTATAAATATATATATGAAAAATATTTAAAAGTATCGATAAATTTAAAATGATAACATAAAAAATATCGATATACCAAAATAGAAACGATACCGCTATTAATATGTTAGTGAATATGTTGACATAATTATAGAAGTAGATTTGTAGGGATTAGTTGTTTTTTTCTTTCCTTGTATAGGTATGTTATCTCTGTATAAATTCTCTTGTACTAGTCATTGAGAAATATAAAGATAAATTAAATTCACTTTGGTTGTTCTTCACTTTCCTATTACTTTTCTTTAACAAAAAAAAAAAAGACTCGAAGATCACTATCTCATATTAAATTGCATCCAAAATAACAATGCTATAGATATTGCTAAGATAATACATGTCAAAGTTCAAGTTACAACGCTTAGAAAGAAACCAATTACAAAGAAAATCGGCTAATTTGTTACAACCATGGTTAACCCATTTGATTTCACTTTCCTACTACTTTTTTAAACGGAAGGTGAACTTTTTTCAAATATTAAATAGGGTAAATTTCATACAATGTCATTAAATTATTAATATATTTACGTTTTGATTATTTAACTTTGAAAAATTATAAAATAGTCATTGAATTATTCAAAAGTTTTCATTTAAATCACTGAGAAGTTAAAATTGTTGCTATATGGCCTTCCCTATTCACATTGATTGTACCAATCGAAAGCTCTCATTCCCCTTTTCTTCTACAATTTAGGTTTTTTTTTCATGAAATAACTTTGAATACCACGAATCTACCAATCAAAATCTAAACAACTTTCTTCTCCGATATATGATACTGACCGTTCGACTGACTTGGATCTAAGGTACGTTCTTCTACTTGTGGATGGATACTGATTCACCATATGGTCGTCGAATTGTCGCTTGGAGCACGCTAGCCGAACTTTAAAAAAAAACTTAATAGTCCATTAACTTAAATGGAAACTTTTGAATAGTTCACTGATTTAAATGAAAACTTTCGAATAGTGTAATGACCATTTTGTAGCATTTTGAAGTTGAGTGACCAAAACGTAAACTTACTAATAGTTTAGTGACCTTGGGTGTAGTTACCTTATAAAATATGTGATAGTTTAAGGGTAAATTCCATTTAAGGTCACTAAACTATTAGTAAATTTACATTTTGGTCTCTCAACTTCAAAAAGTTACAAAATGGTTATTGAACTATTCAATAGTTTTCATTTAATTCATTGAGCTATTAAAATCGTTGCTATATGGCCTTCGTTGTTCGCACTACTTGCAATAATCAAAAGCTCTTCTTCCCTTTTTTTTCTACAATTTATGTTTTTCATGAAACAATTTTGAATTTCACAAATCTGCAAACTAAAATCCAAACAACTTTCTTTTTCAATCTCTAATACTGACTATCATATCAACTTGGATTTGAAGTATGTTCTTCTACTTGTAGATGAATATTGATCTACCGTACTGATTGTCGAATCGTCATATGAAACTCACTAGCTAGATTTAAAAAAAAAAAGCACAATGATTTAAATAAATAATAGTTTAGTGGTCATTTTTATAACTTTTTAAAATTGAATGAACGAAATATAAACTTACTAATTTAATGACAATAACCGTAGTTTATCAATAGTTTAGCTAACCACTTTGTTTAGCATTTTTCGAAAAATCTATGGTACGCTCCGAAAAAAAAGTGTATACCAAAATTCTAACACTTCGGAAAAAAAAATACTTAACAACGTTTTGATTTTAATAATAAAATGTGATGTGATGATTGTTCATTTTATTCTAATACGGTGAAAGGTTCACATTTTTATGAAAAATAAAGCATGGAAAAGTGAACGGAAGAGTAATGTATTACTGCTACTCTACTTCTACGTAACTTGGCTCTGGCATTTTCGTGAGCATTTACTGTGCAACGCCTAAACCCTCCCATGCAAAGGAAAACGGCACCGTATTGCTATTGTTACTAGTTTTACTGCTACCTCTGAAAACCCAAAAGCCAAAACCCAGAAAAAGTGAATTGCCTATCCCTGCTCGTTTTTTCCGGGAAAAAAGAGAGAAAGAAATCGAGTTTCCGAGAAACCAAACGGAGCCTGAAGGGTTTTCTTTTTTTGATGCTAGGAAATGCAAAGCTTAGGACCTTTACGACCTCGAAGCACAGTGCTGGTGAAGCGTCCTTGGCTTACTAAACCATTTAACTGGAGAGGACTCTCGTCTATTCCTCCTTCTGATTACTCCAACCAGTCTCGCGGTGGCCTGCCTCGCTTCTTCTCTGAAACTCTTCCTTCTTCCAAGGCAAAATCTTCTCTTTATTCAAGTATTCATCTCTTAACCACCACTCGAAATCTTTTTTCCAATTGTTTGCAAATTTATAAATGCAGGGCGGTGTTATTCGCGTTCAAGGAGATGAGTTTTGGCATATGACTAAAGTTTTAAGATTGAAAACTGACGACTGGTACTGCTTGTCATCATTCCATCAAACAATTTCATTTTTCATCCAAATTTGTAACACTGTTTTTTTTTCATTTTGTGTACTAAGCTTATAGAAACTCTGGGTTTTGGTGCAGTTCTTTTAATATGTATTTGTTGAATTCTGGCGTATAACTATACAGGGTAGAGCTCTTCAATGGGAAAGGCGGTCTAGTAGAAGGGTTCATACAAAACATTGACCGTTCCTCTATTGATTTTGTGGCTTTGGAAGATCCAAAGCTTGTTCTTCCACAGACCCCACAGTGGCATATATTTGCTGCTTTTGGTATGTTATCGAGTTACAATAACAAAAATGGCAGTTACAAAAATGTGGTTCATTTGCTAAATCATTTCCTGTTTAGGTTCACTGAAGGGTGGTCGAGCTGATTGGCTTGTTGAGAAGTGTACTGTATGTCTTATGGAAATACAAACATTTCTACATACATGTATATTGCTTTTTATTTTGGTTGTGTAATTGTGTTACTTTTTGTCTCTAATAATATTTTGTTCTCTACATTCTAGGAACTGGGAGCTAGTAGTGTAACACCTTTGCTCACACAACGTTCTTCTACCATCTCTGACAATCGGGTGGAGAGATTGCAGCGTGTCATTTTAGCAGCAGCTAAACAATGTATGTTTGATTTTACTTGTAATTACTACATGTTTTCTGTTAACTTTACATTTTATTTTCATGTTTGAAGTTAATATTTGCTTCAGTAGAAGTCTAGTTGGGATATATTGCGGCGTTGTGTCTTTTGCTCATCTTTCATTGCATTTTAGTTTCTTTCTTTTTATCTGTTGTTAGTTATTACTTTAGGTGTTCAATAATCTTGTGAATGTTGATGTTTTCTGCCTTGTATGTGTTGTGATTTCTTCTTCTTGTAGGTCAATGGTTGCATGAAATACTCTTGTGAATGTTGATGTTTTCTACCTTGTATGTCTTGTGATTTCTTCTTCTTGTAGGCCAACGGTTGCATGAAATGAAACTGAATCATCCCATGAAGATTGATAATCTTATACCTCTTGTGAGTTCTTCCTTTTTTATATTTAAAGCTTTAGCTACTTCATCTGAAAGGTTTTATTTCTCTGATTCTGGTTTGCAGATTTTCACCATATAGCTTTATTAGCAAGCACCACAAGTTTACGAGTGATTACTGATTCTAGTACCTTAAAGATAGCTGTTTTAATATATATGCTTCACATTGTTGTATTCGGGGTTGGTGTAATTTTTTTTTTTACGTCCTCATATATCTTACCCTTAAAATGCATTTTCTCCACTGCTTTTGCTTAATAGGTTGCCAAGTCGAAGCAGTCTTTTATAGCCATAGCCGAAGGTACTCCTCTAGTTAGTGCATTGACTTCAACAACAAAGGAATCTAGTGGGCTGATAATAGTCGGACCAGAAGGGGGTTAGTAATTTAGTATGGACATTATATTAGTCCAATACTTTTGCTGCATTTGCAGGTGTGAATGTCATCTATGGGAGGAAGCTGGCATTCTAATTGATTATCTGTATAAATATGATAAATAGAAAATAAAGTTGTACTTTCTTATATCTACTAATTTAAGTTTAGATTGGTTGAGATGACATTGGCATCAATAATTGAGAGCTTCTACTTTCTGCTTTATTTTGGGAAGTGTAAAGACAATTAGTATGACTTGTGGTTCTGGTGCTTCAGACTTTACAGAGAAAGAGGTGGATTTGATTACAGAAGCAGGAGCTACAGCTGTTGGTCTTGGCCCTCATCGTTTGCGTGTTGAAACTGCAACTATAGCTATTTTGGCAACCCTTACTCTATGGTCTGGCTCTCAGCAAATCAGCAACTGCTAAGCACTTATGCAGGTAGAGGTAGTTCTTATTTTTTTCTCTCTTGCATTGGTGCTGCAACTTCTACATCATCTCAGTAACCTTAGTGTCTTCTTAATATGATGAAGATACTGCTGACAGTGGCCGGTAGAGGGAACAAGGAAGAGTACTTGCTTCTTTTTAGCAGAGATGTCAAGTACATTGGTAACTTTCATTTGCCTTCCATTCCTAATCAAGCATATTTATAAATTTGTACAAGGGTAAATGTTTTTTTTTTCACTCTCAGAAAGGGAATGATTGCAGTTCATTTCATTTAAACTTGACTATGCTCTCTGTGATAATTTATTAGTTTTACACCTTTTTTCACACTTCTTTTCTTTTTTTGTATGTGTATGAATATAGAGAAGCCAATCCCATTTAAGAAATGAATTGATTTAATCCAAAATACTCAATCTAATCAGTCTTTCACACACACACACACACACACACACATGTATTAATTGTCCTTCTCTAGAGATGCACTATCAGATTCCTCCTACGTGGATACATCAGATCTGCCATAGCAGAAATTTCATCTTCCTCAAAGAAACAAGGTTTGTCCTCATCAATTCTCCCAATCTTTCCAATCCCGACACTATAGCTTCTCCTTCCCATGATAGCTGCTGTTCCCATGGTTCTTCCATTCACCCTTGAGTGTTGTTCTCGTTGCATCTTCTGCTCTACTTTACCATCTATGCCATGCTTAGCTGTCACCCGTAGAAATTGTCTAAACTCTTCACCGTTGTTTGCCACAGAAGAACCGACACTAAAGCTCTTAGGCAAGCGTGGAGCTTCAGGAGGAGAATGACAAACTACCCCTTCACCGTAACCAAGCCTGCCAGAACAATCAACCATATTCTTAATGTACATGTCTCTTGCCTTGCATAGAATTCTGATGGGTAGACGTACTGTTTTCATCAACTTGCCTCGCTTGTTTGTTTTGCAACCTTCGCTTCTCATTTTTTTTAACCTGCCGTTCCCGTATAAGTTTTCAACCGTGTCGCCAATGATAAAGTCAATCGGAAAACAAAGGTAGTATCGGCAATGAACAAATTGCTTGTAGTGTTGAGGCAATTAAACGAGGAGGAAATGAAGAGGGTTTATATAAAGGTGGTGTTGGGAATCTGATTACCATCATGGACATTTCTTGGAAGTAACTTCGACTCAAAGGTCGTTTAATTGAAATGGTAAGTAGCGCGTTGTAAACTACTTGAAATCATCAAACTTCAGCTACTACTGCAATAAAGAAAGATATTAATGGAGACCAAGTAATAATAGAACAGGAATCAAAGGTATGTTTTTTTTGGAAAGAATCAGACAAACAAAGAGTTTACTAATAACGATCAAAACATAATTTAATGTTTGAATAGTTTAATGACTTCAAGTATAATTTACTTTAAATAATAAAAGAGATTAATATTTAATTCACTATCAATAAAAATTTTATATTTATGAGCAGATTTTTAAACATTATTTTATGTTTATTTTTATAATATTTATTACCCTTTAAATGAAACATGTCTCCCTTAAATTTATTTAATTTTAACTTAAAAACTTGGTTTACTACTAATTTAATGATTTTTTAAATGATAAGATGACGTAGAGGAAAACTGAGTAAAAAACCGGTGTCTAGCAAATATTTTTTTCTTGAAGAAAACGATTGATGCATGAAATTGACTTGTTCATGGTGAGAACAAGTAAAGTGAGGGTCCAAAGCATTTAAAGTCAGGGGGGCATAATACTTTTCATCCTTGTGACAAAAATCTGTGTTTATGTATGTATCATAGTTATATTAACTAGTTTAGGGTGGATAGTTATACATATTTCAAATAAAATATTTAATAAATATAATTGATATCGAAAATATTTAATAAAATTTACAAATCATTTCATATCAAAATAATTCTCTCTTTATTTCCAAATGCAAAAATGTTATATCATTTCAAAGATTAAATGATTACATATTCAAATAAGTAGCGGATTAAAATTTTATGTAAATTAATGAATTGGTTTTTATGATATATAAGATTTATTCTTAATTATAAATAATAGTATGTATAAATTGCATTAATCTGTAAAAATTACATAGACTTTTTTTAGACTTTAAGTACTTCAAATTTTCTTTTGGTTATACTAGGCACTTAAACATGATTCCATAACCGGAGTTGTCCCTGCTGTTACATCGGTAAAAAAAAACACCCGTCCGAACCACCGTCTTCTTTTATAAAATGCTGCCAGTTTTTCTTCAAATTGGAACTGATATTGAAGCGAATTAAGATTTTAGCAAAGATGAAGGGTACATTGATACAAATTTACTTGTCTTTGTTCCATCATTTCTTTCTGTCCTTTAGTGTCTTAACAAGGAGAAAGATGTAAATATGAACCGACTGGTGTAGAGCCAAATAACACAAGGAAACCTCATCCTTTTATCTCAATATCCTGAAAACAGAACGAGTGGCTGCCTTCTTCCTTGAGAGAAAAGAAAGAAGACAATGGTGTAAGGGTGTGCAATGGGTTCAATAGCACAAAGTGTTTTAATGGCACTGACTGTAACGGTCAACCAGTTTGCTTCTTCAAACGTGCATGCAGTTCATAGGAAACAAGGCAAATCGCCACCCCCCACTTCTAAACCTAAACCAACCAATACAAAAACAATTACAGCCGCCGCAGCAAACGCTGGTGACACCGGAATTGCAAGGAGAGGTCTCATTTTATACGCCGTGGCTTCCGCTCCTCAACTCAATGATTCCAGAACCGAGCTTCTCAAAAGTACCGTACCCAGTTTTCTTTTGTTCCTTGGTTTTTTTTTTTTGTTTGTTTGGTAATGTTAAAAAGGACTGAACGAAACAGTAAAAATTTGACAGAGTACTTGAAGAAAACAGAGGAAAACAAAGCCAAGAATGACAAAGAGGTATGCTTCTAAATTGGAATAATTTAAGTAAATGGCCCATTTTCTCCATGATTTGCTTCTTAGTTTTTTTGGTTAGCAGAGAATGGAGAATTATTACAGGCGAAACTACAAGGATTACTTTGAATTCGTTGAAGGGACATTGAAAGGGAAGGACGAGCAGCAGCTAAGTGAAGCAGAAAAAGGTATTCTCGATTGGCTTAAAGCCAACAAATAAGAGATTCAGTCCATCCATCTTTGGACAAGTACAGGTTCCAGTTGTTAGATATTTGTAACTCAAGTATAATCATGCTGTTTTTGCTGCAAATTGTAGTTTTTGTCATTCAATAGATTTCTATTTGGTTATTTAATTTATAAAAAAAAGGTCATAAATTAGTAATTAAATTATTTGAAAGGTGTTTTTTTAAGTTAAGTTGCTAAAACATGTTCGATGTCTCTACTATCATTAAGTTTATAATTTGATCATTCTAATTATTGATAAGTTTACACTTTGATCACTCAAATTTTACACCATTACTCCCTTACCCGATAATCTAAATAGTATTAACAACTCATGCCCCAAACTTTAGCAAAGTCACTATCAACCCCATGCCTAGCTCATCTCTAACTTGACCAACATGTCAACCTTTATTTTTTAACCCACTTACTATTTCCCCTTCGGTCAAAGCCATAACTCAATAAAATCTACAATCAAGTTATTCACACACCCTTACCTCAAACGAGCGGCCAAAGGTTACCACAACCACAATCAAACCGAACAATAATGCAAAAAAAAAAGCAAAAAAAAAGAGGGAAAAATCCTGTTTTGACAAGCCTCAAATAGGACCCCCAAAAGCAAAAGGATGGAATAAAATCAAAGAAAAGAGAACCAATATATATATATATATATATAAAGAGGCTCAAAGTACTGGATTCAGTCAAGAGTTAGCCGGAGAGGTCCAAGCAATGGAGGCTCAATCGAAGAAGGTTAAAGAGAAAGTCTCGTTGAGAAGAGGAACATGTCAAAGTCAAGTGACCATTTGATTATGGTGGACGGGGATTAGAGAGCTTCTCTGTTAGGGCTTCAAGTTTAAATCAATGAAGTTTTAGGCAATTTCAACCAAAGTTAAACTATAAAGCTAAAAGAGGGAAAGACCTCTGGTTTGGTCTATTTCTTTTCTAGAGGTAGAGGCTAGGAGGGGGTGAGATTATTGGAATACGACTGTGAAGAAGGTCCTCTAAAACCCTAAAACAATCGAATAGTTTAGTGACTAACTTTTTTAATTTTTTTTTAAAATTGAGAGGCCAAAGTATAAACTTACTAATAGAGTGACATTGGGTGTAGTTTACCCTATGATGAATAACAAGTTAAAAACCATCAGACATCCGTTAGCAACTTAATGACCTAGTGACTTAAACGATAAATTTCAAATAATTCAATGATCAATTTGTAACCTTTTGAAATTGAGTACCAAAATGTAAACTTATTAACAATAGATTGACCTTGGTGTAATTTATACAAATATAATAGAGAAAAATTAAAGACTTTTAGGATGATATACACTTTTCTTAACGCATTTATGATTTGCTTTTAGAATATATTAGAAGGCTTAAATATTAAAGAAGCTCCTGTAAAATAATTTAAAAAATCAATTGAGCCATTCATCAAAAAGTGCAATTAATCGAACTCTTAATCGAAAGTAGCAATCAATTGATTCCTTGGAATATGGGTTTTAGTCGAAGCCTATGAACCATTAAGTGCTGATGTAGTGGTTGACATGGTAGCAGAGTGGAAAAATAATGATGTGGCGGCTAATGTTGCATTTGACATGGAAAAAATCTATCATGAAGGGTTTAATTACTTTTTAAAATTATTTTAGGAGGGCTTAATTGATTTTTAGAGATTGTATAAAAATTTTAAATAAATTATAAAAAGATAAAATATATTAAAAATTTATAAAAGAAAGCAACCGTTTTAAAAATATTTAATCATTTAATAACTTGTATAAATTTTTATATTTTCCTATTTTCATAATTTTTACAATATAATAATTTTTTAAAAAAATAATAAAAATTATTATTCATTTCTGTTTTCCCTCACAAATTGCAATACATCATATCTCAATCTGGCTTTATAAATTTTTCTCGCATCACTTTTTTTCAACCAAAATCATTATTTATCACTCACATTAAGTCACCAAACACAAAATTCATTATCTTTCGAGTCTCTTACTCGGCACCTCATAATCACCATCACACTTTCAAACTCCCATTAAAACCAAATCCAAATCTTCTAAACAACAAAAATATAGATCAAATTTGCTGGTTCATTATTAATGTAATTCTTGAAAACATGGATAAAAATTTTTCCATTTATGAAATTATTTTTATAATCATAAAAAATGGTATTGGAAAAAAACAGATAAATCACCCTACCTTAGTTTTTGAAAATGTTGGGTAGGAAAATGTAATCTTATAGAGAAGTAAAAGATAAAACACATAACCCACAACTATTTTAACTACTAAAATTATATTGGTTAATATAATAAAATAAAAAGGTATTTTTGAGATTACATAATAATTGGAATGTTGACAATCCAAATACCATAGTCTCATTTCAAAATGTAACATTACGGGTCGTAACGTTATATTTGACGAATAAATTATTCCTTAAATAATTTTGTGTATATATATATATTAGAATACTCGTTTTAGTTAAAGTTACGTTTTTATAAAAAATAATATATTTTTCCAACACAATTATTCCTCGGCCAAAAATGATTATTCCAAAAATTGATTATTCCAAAATATAAACAAAAATAATATATCAAATGCTGCCAGTTTTTCTTCAAATTGGAACTGATATTGAAGCGAATTAAGATTTTAGCAAAGATGAAGGGTACATTGATCCAAATTTACGTGTCTTTGTTCCATCATTTCTTTTTGTCCTTTAGTGTCTTAACAAGGAGAAAGATGTAAATATGAACCGACTGCTGTAGAGCCAAATTACACAAGGAAACCTCATCCTTTTATCTCATTATCCTGAAAACAGAACGAGTGGCTTCCTTGATAGAAAAGAAAGAAGACAATGGTGTAAGGGTGTGCAATGGGTTCAATAGCACAAAGTGTTTTAATGGCACTGACTGTAACAGTCAACCAGTTTGCTCCTTCAAACGTGCATGCAGTTCATAGGAAACAAGGCAAATCGCCATCCCCCACTTCTAAACCTAAACCAAAACCAACCTATACAACAACAATCACAGCCGCCGCAGCAAACGTTGGTTTCACCGGAATTGCAACGAGAGGTCTCATTTTATCCGCCGTGGCTTTCGCTCCTCAACTCAATGATTCCAGAACCGAGCTTCTCAAAAGTACCGTACCCAGTTTTCTTTTGTTCCTTGGTTTTTTTTTTTTTGGTAATGTTAAAAAGGACTGAACGAAACAGTAAAAATTTGACAGAGTACTTGAAGAAAACAGAGGAAAACAAAGCCAAGAATGACAAAGAGGTATGCTTCTAAATTGGAATAATTTAAGTAAATGGCCCATTTTCTCCATGATTTGCTTCTTAGTTTTTTTGGTTAGCAGAGAATGGAGAATTATTACAGGCGAAACTACAAGGATTACTTTGAATTCGTTGAAGGGACATTGAAAGGGAAGGACGAGCAGCAGCTAAGTGAAGCAGAAAAAGGTATTCTCGATTGGCTTAAAGCCAACAAATAAGAGATTCAGTCCATCCATCTTTGGACAAGTACAGGTTCCAGTTGTTAGATATTTGTAACTCAAGTATAATCATGCTGTTTTTGCTGCAAATTGTAGTTTTTCTCATTCAATAGATTTCTATTTCGTTACTTAATTTATAAAAAAAAGTCATAAATTAGTAATTAAATTATTTGAAAGGTATTTTTTAAGTTAAGTTGCTAAAACATGTTAGATGTCTCTACTATCAGTAAATTTATAATTTGATCATTTTAATTATTGATAAGTTTACACTTTAACCACTCAATTTTTATACCATTACTCCCTTACCCGATAATCTAAATAGTATTAACAACTCATGCCCCAAACTTTAGCAAAGTCACTACCAACCCCATGCCTCATCTCTAACTTGACCAACATGTCAACCTTTATTTTTTAACCCACTTACTATTTCCCCTTTGGTCAAAGCCATAACTCAAAAAAAGAGGCTCAAAGTACTGGATTCAGTCAAGAGTTAGCCGAGAGATCCAAGCAATGGAGGCTTAGGCTTCCTTTGGTTTGGCTGTAAAAGCCAGTGAGATGCAGTTGGGGGGAAAAAATAGTACCAATCTCACTGCTATGCTGTTTGGTTCAGCAAGTTAGTGCAGTGAGATTGCATCTCCACCACACTGCTCAGCTGAAAATCAGCTGGAGATTTCAGCTGCAATTGAAATCAACTGAACTGTTGGTATTTTTAACAGACAAAAATACCCTGCTGCAACTAGAACCATCGTCAATGGATAAGCTCTCAAAATGGAGATAAAAGAGAGAAAAATATATACCCTCAAAAATGGTGACCCTTTCAACTCCACTCTCCCATAACTCTTTATCCTCTCCAGAATTATCAACGAAACGCCATGGTTGTCCTCTTCATCAACCCATGTACCTCTCAGAGTCAGCTGTTCTTCTTCTGGTATGGCCCTTGCTTTTTTTCTTTCTTTATTTCTTAAACTGCTTCCAAATTCTTTTTCCTTTTTTCCTCTTTTTGAATGTTTGGAATATGGATTCAAGCTTGAAAGTAATTCCCATTATGTGGGTAAATCTCAATTGTCGGTGATGTCTTCAGTTCAAGTCATGTTTTGGGGTTTATGTTGTTGAGTTATTGTCTGGAACTTTAATGGGGGAAGCCATGTTTAGCTTTGTGTTTTCTCTTTAATTACTACCGCTGATATGTTTTCTTCCATCGAAGCAGCTAGCAAACGTGTTCCCAAATCCGAGGAAAGCTCGTTTCCCTTTAAGGAACTGAGGACTGTAGCTTGTGGCCTTCTTGCTGTATGCACCGTTGCCACTGCCTCGCCTGTAATTGCTGCCAATCAGGTTGAAAACCTTCACCACTCCTTCTGGGTTAAGAATTGCCAGGAACACATAAATTGTTGCACGGTAGCTGTTTGTATCTTAGCCTGAAAGAAGAAATAATGGAATTCATACGTAAATTAGCCTAGTTAATTCAATCAAACTGTCTATCCAAGTTACCTTAGGTCATTTAGTAACTGGCTTGCTCGGGTAAGGATGATTATGGGGATTGGGGAATAAATGTTCCCATATCCATCTGACGATTCAAATTAACACTGTCAAAAGGCTACTAAAAATGTCTAATTACTAAGGCATTGTCATGCAGAGGCTTCCTCCGTTGTCAACGGAGCCGAACCGATGCGAGCGTGCATTCGTTGGTAACACCATAGGTCAGGCAAATGGTGTGTATGATAAGCCGCTCGATCTACGCTTCTGCGATTACACTAACGAGAAATCGAACCTGAAGGGGAAATCTCTTGCGGCTGCACTTATGTCGGATGCTAAGTTTGATGGTGCAGACATGTCTGAAGCTGTGATGTCAAAGGCTTATGCTGTTGGAGCTAGCTTCAAAGGTAAATCTTCTTTATGTTTTGCATTTTCTGCAATCATACATCTTATCGTAACTCGGTGTTTTTGAGACAATTATAATTTTGTGCAAATTATCTATTTGATAAACTTGGCACAATTACTCGTATATATTTAAATACAGATATATGAGTATGATCCTCCAAATACATAAAAACATTTAGAAAAAATTAAGCATACACGTACCGAGTACATGTGTGTATTCAACACACATCCAAGTTGAGTACTGGAAATCATGGTGAATAAGTTTAGCATAAAAATGGGAAATGATCCAAAATATAATGAACACAGGTACAGACTTCTCGAATGCGGTTTTGGATCGAGTTAATTTCGGAAAAGCGAATCTGCAAGGAGCTATATTCAAGAACACAGTGTTATCTGGTTCAACATTCGACAATGCGCAGCTTGAAGATGCAGTTTTCGAAGATACCATCATCGGTTACATTGATCTTCAGAAGCTTTGTACCAACACAAGCATCAGTGCTGAAGGAAGAGTTGAGTTGGGTTGCCGATGACTGATTTATTTACACATATATATTCTATGTTCTTACTTTCTTTTCTTTTTAATTTTCATGTTGAGATTAAAAATGGTACTGGAAAACGGTTATTTCTGGTTTTGCTACGTCTTTTATCTGCTTTGGGCCGCAAATGAAACAGATCAAAAATTTGTGGAAAGGAATTTGGGTCAATCGGCGCTCAGGCTGATGTCTGATTTGAAAGTTTGCTTTATTATTTAAAGGCATAATGGCTATTTAAAAGAAATTTTCTATTTTTCATTGTTACTCCCTAAAATTTGTATTATTTGGTAAAATCTCAAAATTGATAGAAAAATTTACTTTTGTTGATGTGGCATGCACGTGGATGTAATAACAGTAATTAATTAAATTTTTAAATTTAAAAAATTCAAAACTATATTTAAAAAAATAAATACATTAAAAATTATAAAAAATATATTTAATTACATTGAATCAAAGTTCATGTATTAAATTGCACATTGGATAAAAATTCGTGTATAATTTTAAAATTTATACCTATATAAACTATAGCAAATATAGCAATTTATACTTGCATCTTAGGAAATTTTGAGAAAAGGGATTAAAAGCCATCTAAAATAAACAAGTCGATTAAGGCATTATTGGCGTTAACTGCATAGGCTTCCTTTGAGGCTGTGCGTTTATCTAATAAATAATTTAAATTGATTATATAATTCATTAAAATATTAGAAGATGCATTTTAATATTTTATTAAATGAATTTATAAATTCACATATTTTAATAATTTAAAAAAGTAAAATAATTTTAAAAAATTCTATTATATATCAATTCTAATTTGATGTCCTTAATAGTCATTTTTTATTCTCATCTCACCGCTACAACTGCGTTTGAATCCAAACACACACTCTACCATTGTTTCTAATCTCACCGCTACAGTATCCAATCTCACCGTTACAGTAACTAATCTCACCGCCACCGCTATTTTTAACCTCACCGGAGGTAAACACACCGCCCATCCAAACTCACCCTGAATCGAAGAAGGTTAAAGAGAAAGTCTCGTTGAGAAGAGGAACATGTCAAAGTCAAGTGACCATTTGATTATGGTGGACAGGGATTAGAAAGCTTCTCTGTTAGGGCTTCAAGTTTAAATTAACGAAGTTTTAGGCAATTTCAACGAAAGTTAAACCATAAAGCTAAAAGAGGGAAATACCTTTGGTTTGGTCTGTTTCTTTTCTAAAGGTAGAGGCTAGGAGGTGGTGAGATTATTGGACTACAACTGTGAAGAAGGTCCCCTAAAACCCTAAAACAATCAAATAGTTCAGTGACTAACTTTTAAATTTTTTTAAAATTGAGGGGACAAAGTATAAACTTACTAATAGAGTGACATTGGGTGTAGTTTACCCTATGATGAATAACAAGTTAATAACCATCAGACATCCGTTAGCAACTTAATGACCTAGTGACTTAAATGACAAATTTCAAATAGTTCAATGATCAATTTGTAACTTTTTGAAATTAAGTACCTAAATGTAAACTTATTAATAACTGATTGACATTGGTGTAATTTATACAAATATAATAGAGAAAAATTAAAGACTTTTAGGATGATATACACTTTTCTTAACGCATATTAAAAAAAGCTCCTGTAAAATAATTTAAAAAATCAACTGAGCCCTTCGTCAAAAAGTGCAATCAATCGAATCCTTAATCGAAAGTAACAATTAATTGAGCTCTTGGAATATAGGTTTTAGTCGAGGCCTATGAACCATTAAGTGTTGATGTAGTGCTTGACATGATAGCAGAAGTGGAAAAATAATGATGTGGCGGCTAATGTCGCATTTGACATGGAAAAAAATCTATCATGAAGGGTTTAATTACTTTTTAAAATTATTTTAGGAGGGCTTAATTGATTTTTAGAGATTGTATAAAAATTTTAAATAAATTATAAAAATATAAAATATATTAAAAATTTATAAAAGAAGCAACAATTTTAAAAATATTTAACCATTTTAATAACTTGTATAAATTTTTATATTTTCCTATTTTCATAATTTTTATAATATAATAATTTCTAATAAAATGTTTTAAAAATAATAAAAATTATTATTCATTTTTGTTTTCCCTCACAAATTGCAATACATCATATCTCAATCTGTCTTTATAAACTTTCCTCGCATCACTTTTTTTCAACCAAAATCATTATTTATCACTTACATTAAGTCACCAAACACAAAATTCATTATCTTTCAAGTCTCTTACTCGGCACCTCATAATCACCATCACCATCACCCTTTCAAACTCCCATTAAAACCAAATCCAAATCTTCTAAACAACAAAAATATAGATCAAATTTGCTGGTTCATTATTAATGTAATTCTTGAAATATGGATCAAAATTTTTCCATTTATGAAATTATTTTTATAATCATAAAACATGACATTGGGAAAAAAACAGATAAATCACCCTACCTTAGTTTTTGAAAATGTTGGGTAGGAAAATGTAATCTTATAGAGAAGTAAAAGATAAAACACATAACCCACAACTATTTTAACTACTAACATTATATTGGTTAATATAATAAAATAAAAGGGTATTTTTGAGATTACATAACAATTGGAATGTTGACAATCCAAACACCATAGTCTCATTTCAAAATGTAACATTACGGGTCGTAACGTTATATTTGACGAATAAATTATTCCTTAAATAATTTTGTGTATATATATATATATTAGAATACTCGTTTTAGTTAAAGTTACGTTTTTATAAAAAATAATATATTTTTCCAACACAATTATTCCTCGGACAAAATTGATTATTCCAAAATATAAAAAAAAATCTAAGTGTCTAAATGCTCATCTTTGACAACCTAATAAAAGTCTAATAGATAAGCTCAAGTTTTCGCACTTATCCTATGTTTGGATCACACTAAAACAAGGGAAAGGAAAGGAAAGTGACCTCTTTTTCCTTGTTCCGATAGTTTCTTTTATTTAAGCAAGAGAAAGTAAAGGAAGTTGAATTTCCTTGCTTCCCCTAGAATTACTTAGTTTTGATTTTACCCAATTTGGAGAAAGAAAAGTGATGTTACTTTTTAAGATATAAACTACATTTTTATCTTATTACTTTTCACACAAATTATTTTATAAAAAAATAATTTTTTTTAATAAACAATCAGTTCAATGTCTAGACACAAGTTTAAATAAGGCAATGAACAACGACAAACAACAAGTAGAGTAAAGGAGGAGATAGCACACAAATTTTGTTAATGCAATTCAAACACAATCCAACTCAGTGAAGCTTCACTCAGTGAATAGTTTATTCAATAATTAATCCAACTACTTATTAGCTAAAACCCAACCTACTCTTGCACAAGAAGCAATTGTAGCCCCAATAGATAACTCCAACCCGAATAATCTCAACCATAACAGTTTAATACTCTCCAATAAAACCTATGAAAAAAGTACAAAAATACAAGTAAATCCTTGTTTGTTATAAAAAAAAATTTCAAAGATAAGACTATAAACCTTATTAGTAGATAAAGTAGCAAGTAAAAAAGCTAGCTTGATCCTTATTAGGAACTATAGCTAAGTAGAGTGTTAGTTCTTTGTATTAATTAGTTTCTGGAGTTGGTTAACTGTTAAAGTAGTTACTTGTTAGCAGTTGTTAAAGTCATCTAGAGGTTGTTGAAGAAGGTTAGCTAGGTTTCTTGTTAGTGATAATCATGCTTTAACACTCTAAGCTTTTTGTAACAATACGTGTCTCGTCCCTATTGGAGATATTCGAGTTTATGAAATAACTAAACATATTATTATTTTTAGGCTTAATGATAAATTTGATCACTAACGTTTGACATGGTTTGTCAAAATGATCCTAAATGTATTTTTGAGCCTTTTTTTGTCATCAACCTTTTTTATTTTCAAACTGCTTTTTCTAATAGATTTGATGAAAGTATTGTTAAAAAATTTAACGGGGATGATATGGAATATTTTTAATGAGATGTAATTTATTACTTAGGTAACCCAGTAAGACAATTACATATGAAAAATAATAAAATAAATAAATCCTATATGAAATTAAAAAAATAACTCTTAATTTAAAACAAATAAATCATCTAAAAAAGATTTCAAAAAGATTTCCTATTTGAAGTATTTTTGGTTTGATTTATTAATTATCTTTTTGAAACCTCTTAGTAAATTCATTTTGAAACCTTTTTTTTAAATAAATTATTTTCTTTAAATTAAGAGTTATTTTTTAAAATTTCATATATGATTTATTTATTTGATTATTTTCACATGTAATTATCTTATTAGGTTATCTAAGTAATAAATTACATCTCATTAAAAATATTCCACATCATCCCCATTAACTTTTTTAACAGTACTTTCATCAAATCTGTTAAAAAAAGAAATTAAAAAAAGAATAAAAATTTGATGGCAAAAAAAGATTTTAAAATACAATTAGGATCATTTTGACAAAACATATAAACGTTAGTAGCCAAATTTATCATTAAACATTTTTTTAATCAAAATCATGTTTTTAAAGCTTGAAATAGTGGGCTTTTAGCTTTGTCAGCTTAAAATGGAACTTTTAAACCCAAGCTCAACTCCTTGGCCCAAAAAAAAAGGGAAAAGAAAAGGCAAAAACAAAAGCAAAAACACGTTTGAAATAGTGAGTTTATTGCTTTTACATGGTATCATAGGTCAGGTTCTAAACCCTAACCCCCCCCCCCACACACAAATCCCAAACCGTCGACTGCTTTTTTCCTTTTATCTTCATCACAGCTTATTTGTCATGTTTGAGACGCAATCTACCTTGACTCCTACTCTTGTTAGTGTTGTGACGCCTGATTGAGGGTCACCTACATCCTTTTCTCTCCATATTTCTCACTAGATACAATTGAAGCTCACTTCTACAAACATTCCACTTTGGAAGAAGCAACTTATGTTAATGGTTTGAAGGAAATTCCATCCAAATTCACAGCAGATGGTCAGATTAATCTGGCTTATACATTATGGGTTCATCACATTTAGATGGTCCTTAGATCTTAGTGGACCGTTGCGTTTGTTTTAAAGTTGATCCTTCCTTGGATAGTTGACCTAGACAATTATATGTATGTATATGTATGCACTCACTCCATCTTTCTAATTATTTGTGACAATTAGATTGATCTCTAGACAACTTTTTTCCTCAATCATTACAAAATTTTATTGAAACCTGATAAAGATAAAACCAACCAAAATATCAGTAAAAATATTGCAATAAATACATTTGACAAATCATACAAAACATCGATCTATAGGACATTCTCTTAAATAAAAAAAACTCCTAAAATCAACCTATCACACCTCAATACAAACAACCTAGAAACTCTTGAAAGCAACAAAATATTGTAACAAGGAGACGTCATAAAAGCAACCAAGCTCAATAAGAGAGTAAAAGCAAAATAACAAAGGAAATTAAGAATCGAGCACACCCCTTAACATCACAAAACATCAGCAACTATAAATCTCTTTAGAAAACTCCAAACACGGACACACAAATTAAGGGCTACTATTTAACATATATAAAAAAATGGGACATAAAAAATACCAAAAAAACAAATATGAAAAAATTCCCTCGCAACATAAGCTTACAAATGTCTCACAAAAGTAAGATTAATCTCGAATTTCCTCCTTGAGCAGCTTCCCACTCCATCACCCACTCACCTCAAATCTTTGTAGTCTTGTTGCTCAATTCAATATTTGTACGTGCTTTAACTACAGTAAGATTTAATTGTTTACCCACAGCCCAAGATGTTTCATCCTTGTGCTGGAAGATGCAATGGTGTCAAGGGTCAACCTTGTTATTTCTTGGATTGAAAACATCCCCTGTTGATCTATAGATTGTTATGCAGGGATGTTTCGAAATTAGGATCTTCACCGATATGAATGAAGTTGGTTCATGATGTTTAAGCTAATCCTGGAAATTTGGATGCGTATAATTTTGGCAAGACTGTGCTTGTATTTTCTTCCGTACTGCCCCATTATATTTATATCTTCAATTCAAGAAAGTAAAGGGTTTATTAAAGTTTAAGTTCTGGTACGCATGATAAGATCATCTTACAGGAGAAGAATAATGAAAGTATAAATATTTGTAGTATACGAGTATAAGTGATAAGTATGCATACGGTAGACTAAGTTGGGAATTTTAAGATATTGTTTTTATATATCCCAAAGTCGGTAGCCAAAGGTGGTGACAGGTTAAGTAAATGGAATTGGAATTTCTATGTACGGACACTTGTCAAATGTGGCAGGTTTCTCTTGGCATTAAATGTACACAAAATTTAAAATTTTGATTTACTACAGGAAATCATGTGCAGCCAAAACTCAGATTTAATGCCTGAACCAGATTTACAAGCTGGAAGGGATTAAAAACAAAAAAGAAATGTGTATTTCTAGAGATAGAGATGGTGGATTCAGAGATGATCATTTAAGGTGATGCTCACAGATATGTGAACACATGCATGGCGATAAGAGACAAGCAGACGGCTGCCATGGAAAACAGAAACAAGGCTTGTTAGACTGCAGTGTGAGACATGAACAGAAATTAGATAAGTTTCATGCAAACACCACACACAGTGACTGGCAATGGCATTCCCCTTTGTTTCTTTACACAGGAATTGAAGCTTTTGGCTTTGGTGGTTGTTGGTACAACATTTTATGTTTTCCCCCATACTTCCTTACATCCCTTATCCAATATGATGACATGCAATTAGTCTAGCATTTTCTATAATCATCTCACATCGATTAATAAAAAATTAGAATATTATAAAAAAAAACTGTGAAATTGATTCATCTTTAAGGCTATCATCACGGAACATAGTTGGACAATCCTTATATATAATATGAATTTTACCAAGACTAAAAACTCTAAAAGCTGTATGTTAAAATATAATGAAAAATAGAGCATGTGGGTATAGATATTTTACAAGTTTTCTTGACATCCTAAATTCTCAAAGTTGTATCTTTTCAACAATTTTCAACCAAACCCGAATTATATAATCTCAGTAGGAATTGAGGGGAGAAATAATGAGATGAATAAAGAAATCAAAGCAAGAGACATATAATTGTGTATGACATCAAGTTCGATGACAGCTGCAAAGCAGACAAGGTTTGAGAGGGAACAAAGCGGCATTAATATATAATATAAAATATATATATATAAATAAGAGCATTCTAAAAGAGATGAAAGAGAGCAAAATTATTAAATATAATGGAGGCATGTTCCTTTGGGGTCAGCAAGATCACAGGCAGTATCTTCCGAGCTTTAAAAAAAAAAGGGTTATGGAGATGCATATGAAGTATTCCGATATTAGCTTAATTTGTCCATTTCCTTAGCCTTGATATGAATGCCCATCACCCTCTTATGTGCATAGCATATTTAAGCCTAAAGTTCTGAGTTTTGATAAGAAATAGAACCATTGGAGTGTATGGGAGCCTTATCTACACACTTGAGAGATATGGTGATACGGGGTTGCGCGCGGACCAAGATCGAGTTGCCAAGTCACGGGAAACTCCTACGAAAACCCTAAACAATTAGATCTGAAACGAAACAGAAAATAAAAAGATTAGATTTTTGAATTTTCAGATCTGAAATAAAATCCCCAAATCAGCAAAGAATCAAATTGAGAATAGAAATAAGTGTTAGGGTTCTTGAAACCCTCAAGGAGATTGTGATTCTGCCCAATTGAACACCAAGATAGTTTTCCCCAAATTTCGACAATCTAATTTCACCCAAAAAGAGTATGAAAAAACCCTAGAAATTGGGGATTTTTGGGCTGATTCCTTAAGATAGAAACATGCTGAAAACACAATAAGAACAGAAAATAGATTAGATAATGATTCAGCATAAGTAGAAATAAAGAAAGAATTGACAGTAAGAAATTAAAAGATAAGTCCTAAGAAGCCTTGAAATCTTGAAAGATCTCACAACTCCCTTCAAACGGCTTTAATCTCCCCTCCAAAGAATATCAATGGCAAGAAGAAGGTTGAAGATGGCTCCCACAATCAAAAAGATTGTTAAAACAACTTCTAAAGAAAACTCAAGAGAAAATCCTTGAAGAACTCAAAGAGAATTTTCACTCAAATCAAATCTGAAATTTTCAATGTAATTGTAATGTAATGTAGGGTGGTTGGCCAAGCCATATAAATAGGCCTTTCAAATGTTTTCCTAATTTAATTAGAACACTAAAACTAAAACTAAAAAAAAAACTCCTAATTATTTTAATATGGAAATTCGGCCAAGGGTCTTTTATTTGGGACTCTTGGATAAACATTTAAACTAAGTAAAATAAATAAATAAATAAAAATAAAACTTTACAACTTGGGCCACTTTGACAATTTGGCCTGATTTTCAACTAAGTATGGGTGGATTTCTTGATTGGGCTTGGAATCTTCTTATTGGGCCTTGCCCTCAAGAATTTGGGCTTTTGTGACTCGTATCATTCCCCCCCAGCCTTGAAATCTTGAAAGATCTCACAACTCCCTTCAAACGGCTTTAATCTCCCCTCCAAAGAATATCAATGGCAAGAAGAAGGTTGAAGATGGCTCCCACAATCAAAAAGATTGTTAAAACAACTTCTAAAGAAAACTCAAGAGAAAATTCTTGAAGAACTCAAAGAGAATTTTCACTCAAATCAAATCTGAAATTTTCAATGTAATTGTAATGTAATGTAGGGTGGTTGGCCAAGCCATATAAATAGGCCTTTCAAATGTTTTCCTAATTTAATTAGAACACTAAAACTAAAACTAAAAAAAAACTCCTAATTATTTTAATATGGAAATTCGGCCAAGGGTCTTTTATTTGGGACTCTTGGATAAACATTTAAACTAAGTAAAATAAATAAATAAATAAAAATAAAACTTTACAACTTGGGCCACTTTGACAATTTGGCCTGATTTTCAACTAAGTATGGGTGGATTTCTTGATTGGGCTTGGAATCTTCTTATTGGGCCTTGCCCTCAAGAATTTGGGCTTTTGTGACTCGTATCATTCCCCCCAAGCCTTGAAATCTTGAAAGATCTCACAACTCCCTTCAAACGGCTTTAATCTCCCCTCCAAAGAATATCAATGGCAAGAAGAAGGTTGAAGATGGCTCCCACAATCAAAAAGATTGTTAAAACAACTTCTAAAGAAAACTCAAGAGAAAATTCTTGAAGAACTCAAAGAGAATTTTCACTCAAATCAAATCTGAAATTTTCAATGTAATTGTAATGTAATGTAGGGTGGTTGGCCAAGCCATATAAATAGGCCTTTCAAATGTTTTCCTAATTTAATTAGAACACTAAAACTAAAACTAAAAAAAAAACTCCTAATTATTTTAATATGGAAATTCGGCCAAGGGTCTTTTATTTGGGACTCTTGGATAAACATTTAAACTAAGTAAAATAAATAAATAAATAAAAATAAAACTTTACAACTTGGGCCACTTTGACAATTTGGCCTGATTTTCAACTAAGTATGGGTGGATTTCTTGATTGGGCTTGGAATCTTCTTATTGGGCCTTGCCCTCAAGAATTTGGGCTTTTGTGACTCGTATCATTCCCCCCTTCCTCAAAAAGATTCGTCCTCGAATCTGAAAAATCAAATGAACTCGACTTTCCTCTATCGAAAGGGACTAATGGCAATTGAGTCCACTGAAAAGAATAGCCATGAGATAGTAAATAGCAACGGAAACAAGCTTGTAGTCCAATCATAAGCATAACAGAACATGTATAACGCATGTGAATGGACAGATTCAGATTACCATGCAAACAATCTAATTTACTCACCACTGCCTCGTCAAATATTTGAAACAAAGATGGACATGTTTTAAGGCATTCAGTCGTCTCACATTGTTCCCACAAACCATGAATAAATTGCGAGTAATAAATCAAATGGTAAACATAATCGTCACAAGTAGGTATTTGAAAAGATTTACATGGTTCACAGAGTTGCATAATCATACCATGCATTAATCGACGGTCTATAGATTCACTCACACATGCATTATCAAAAACAAGAATCTTTTTATCAACCATCAAAACAGATAGATCATCAATAAATAAAATAGGACAGTCAAGCACGTTTCGATCTAAGTGTTCATCAACACGATCTTTATCACTATCCGAGGAGTACAAAAGTGTTTCAAAGGTTTCAAGCATCTTACCTCGATAAGCAAAAGAATAAGGGTCGATTTTACCTTTTTCATTTAAAACAAACCTTCGTTCATCGGGGGCATAGTGTAGTCGAATCTCCGTTGTTGAGTTAACCTTTGTCAAATGGAACTCAAACTTCATGTACAACCACATAAACTGTTTAAGGCAAGAATATAAATTGAAAACAAATTTGGCAAATTTCGTTACCTTATTCTCCAAAACAGATTTGGACAAATTCAAGGATTTTACACAAGGTAAATCAAGAGAATAACAAATCACGCTTCTTTTCGTAATGACTTTATCAACCACAATCGAAGAGTAACAATTAATCGGATCAAAATGATGGGATCTTTTAAGAACTAAGTCACCAAAAGTTTTATCAATAATTTTCAAATCTGCACTGGACTCGGTTTCTAAAATTTCCTTACCTCGCTTACCTTCGGGATCATGTAGTGTGATTTCATCTTTGCTTAAGTTGATCGTATGAAAGCGTCTTTCATTTGAGAGGTATTGAAGTTGAAAGTTATCTTTCGATCTTTCGGAACCTGAAAAGTAGCAACACAAGAAAAATTCATATCTTGGTTAGTGGAAACATTCCTCACTAGCCTTTCCTCGTCTTTTTCTTTTGTTTCTTTTTCTAACTCATTTTCTCTTCTTTCTTCAACTTCTTTTTCAATTTTCTTTTCTGTTTCACATTCCTTTTCACTCTCAATCTCTTTTTGCTCTTTTTCATTCTCTTTTTCTTTTTCCTCACTTGTTTTAACAGAATTTCTCAGTTTGATTTGGTCCTCATGGACTTGTTCCGGAGTGAGCGGCACTAAGGTAAGTTTCTTTCCTTGATGCTTGAAAGAATACCTATTGGTACGACCATCGTGAGTGACTTTTCGATCCAGTTGCCATGGTTCTCCTAGCAACAAATGGCAGGCTTGAATAGGCATTACGTCGCACACAACTTCGTCTTGATACTTACCGATAGAAAAGGCAATGCGCACTTGTTGAGTGACCCTAAATTGGCCTTCGTTGCTAAGCCCTTGTAGTTGATAAGGTTGTGGATGCTTGGTAGTGGTTAAGCAAAGCTTTTCCACCATCGTCGTGCTGGCTATGTTCGAGCAACTTTCACCATCAATAATAACTCTACAAAGCTTACCTTGTACATGGCAGCGAGTATGAAAGAGATGTTCTCGTTGCTGCTCGCTCCTTGGTTTTGCCAAAGATGATTGTCCACGATCATGAAAATCATCATCCATTCTAGTGACACGTCGAGGGCCGCGCCTTTGGGGTTGGTTATCCCTATCTTCCTTAATTGGATCTCGATATTGATGTTTTTGATTCACTCGTACCTCATTCAAAGTAGTATTCAATGCTTGAAGTGTAGCATTTATTTGTGTGATTGCAGCAGTATGTCCATCTAACTGTTGTTGGACTTTCATAAGTGCATCATTATTATCACCTTTAGACATCTTCAAAACCTGTAAAAAATAAACACTCAACACTCAAAAATAAAAGTTAGCAAACCTCACCATTAATCACTCAAAAAGAAAATTCAAATTCTCAATGAGGTCGAATTCAATCTTGTGAGTTCTTTATCAGAGTTTATATCAACCAATTAGAGAGTGTGAACCAAACTACCAAAGAATCCTAATTTGCACTAGGATGCCAAAAACTGACGAGACACCAATTGATTCGTGTTGCACCGAGGAAGAAGTTGTGCACACGTTTAAATCCTACTAACACAAGAAACAAGAAGGTGTTAGATAACGTAAAGGAAGAATAAAGGTAAACAAATGAAAACCTACAGCTAAGAATCAATAAAAATTGCTGAAAACAGAAAACCCGAAAAACTGCGGAGTAACTTGACAACTTCGTTCGAGGTGTTCCCGATCTCCAAAAATCACGAAATTAAATCTGGAGTGTCCTTATATATTTAATTTTTGATCTGGAAAATTTGGGCACCAAATTCAACCCGCTGAATATTTTTTTTAATTTTTTATTGGATTTCGTCTTTTTTCAATTTTTTGACTTTTTCGACTTATTTTTTTGCGGGAAATATTTTTGTATATTCAATAACAGTGCCAAAAATATGTATGTAAAATTTCAGATCAATCAGAAAACGTTTACCCACTCAAATGAATTTTTTTCGAAAATTTTTCTTGGTAAAACTGCTGTTTGTAATTTAAAAAATAGAGATCAGTTTAGAAATCAACCAAGAACACCCAAAACGCCCAAAATCTAATACCAAATGATACGGGGTTGCGCGCGGACCAAGATCGAGTTGCCAAGTCACGAGAAACTCCTACGAAAACCCTAAACAATTAGATCTGAAACGAAACAGAAAATTAAAAGATTAGATTTTTGAATTTTCAGATCTGAAATAAAATCCCCAAATCAGCAAAGAATCAAATTGAGAATAGAAATAAGTGTTAGGGTTCTTGAAACCCTCAAGGAGATTGTGATTCTGCCCAATTGAACACCAAGATAGTTTTCCCCAAATTTCGACAATCTAATTTCACCCAAAAAGAGTATGAAAAAACCCTAGAAATTGGGGATTTTTGGGCTGATTCCTTAAGATAGAAACATGCTGAAAACACAATAAGAACAGAAAATAGATTAGATAATGATTCAGCATAAGTAGAAATAAAGAAAGAATTGACAGTAAGAAATTAAAAGATAAGTCCTAAGAAGCCTTGAAATCTTGAAAGATCTCACAACTCCCTTCAAACGGCTTTAATCTCCCCTCCAAAGAATATCAATGGCAAGAAGAAGGTTGAAGATGGCTCCCACAATCAAAAGATTGTTAAAACAACTTCTAAAGAAAACTCAAGAGAAAATCCTTGAAGAACTCAAAGAGAATTTTCACTCAAATCAAATCTGAAATTTTCAATGTAATTGTAATGTAATGTAGGGTGGTTGGCCAAGCCATATAAATAGGCCTTTCAAATGTTTTCCTAATTTAATTAGAACACTAAAACTAAAACTAAAAAAAAAACTCCTAATTATTTTAATATGGAAATTCGGCCAAGGGTCTTTTATTTGGGACTCTTGGATAAACATTTAAACTAAGTAAAATAAATAAATAAATAAAAATAAAACTTTACAACTTGGGCCACTTTGACAATTTGGCCTGATTTTCAACTAAGTATGGGTGGATTTCTTGATTGAGCTTGGAATCTTCTTATTGGGCCTTGCCCTCAAGAATTTGGGCTTTTGTGACTCGTATCATATGGGGTCTTGTCTTTATTGATGGCCAAGCCCTTTCCATTATTTCAAGCTAACTCAAACACAGATATAAATTAGGTTAGAATTTCATATTCAATATGACCTTTCCACCATCACTAATTGGTTTTAAAGTCGCATGCTTCTGCTAATTATTGTTATGATTTTAGGTTCAAATTTGATGTTGGGGGAAAGTCCCACCTACTCAAATCTGAGTGTCCCCTCTTTGTATGATCATATTCTATTTGAGTGGCTATCAATTAGAGGCTGAGTGTATGAAACATCCATTTGTCCTATTTTGGTGTTGAAAAAAAAAATAGTTTAGGGAGTAAACAATACCATTTTTTTAAAAGAAAAATGTTAAATACTAGCTCACTTACACAAAAGTGTGTCCTTGGCATTCATGTAAATAGATAGTGTCGGTTTTTAGGTTCAAATCTCTACCAAACAAGAAGACTTAAAAGACTAAACTAACATCTATAAATGATCTACCTAGGCCTGCACATGCATGCTGCATGCAACAGCCGACTATGGAGGGGATTTGGATTCTTTATTATCTCTTATCCTTTTTGGCTTTGAAATTGTGGATAAGAAGTAGTTTATTACAAAACGAAGCATGGGATTTTGGCAAAAGAGGCGATGGAGACAGATATGAGAGGAATGTCGAAAGATTAGGAGGCATAATAAAGCATGTGATAAAGCTTAAACTCCCATTGCGGTGGGAAAATCCGTATCTGAATATATGCCAATTTATACGTTTCCGTATGTATAAATTCTGATCACCATTAGTGAAGTCAGTGTAATGTGGGGGAAAGTATAGCATCTTGTTTGATGAATTGACAGATAATTTTGTTCATATTAGAGTGTTGTTTTTTTTTAGTTGGATTTGAGTGATGAACTGGTCTGCAAGTTGAGCTATAAAGAGAGCATGGGGCTCCATTCAAGAAACAAAGACTGAACATAAATTTTGTTCTTCCTTGACAGGAAAAAAAAAAAAGAAAGTTTATTTGCATTTCTTTTTGCTCTTTATCGTTGCATTTGGACAAGAAATGAAAAGAAAAATGAAAGGAACAAGCTAATGATCATCCCCTTTGAGAACTGATTCTTTTTATACTTTGCCAACCTCTTCTTCCATTTCTTTTTAGGGCCACAAACTCCACTGTTGAAGCTAGCAAGAGCAGGCTGATATACAGAAACTTAAAAAAGTTAAATCACCTTTATCTCATCTCTCCACTACTCCGTTCTCTAATTTCCTTAAAACCACCTGTCCATTTTGAAACTTTACAATGAGTTCATAGTTTAAAAAAACAATGGTCTGCAATGTTAGAAAATATAGCCCAAAAAAGGAATCAGTAGGAAGTCGTCACTTAACCGGTGACCTTGTTGTAGGTAGTTTCCAGTTGGAGAAGACTGCAAAAATCCAAAGTGGTGTTGGAATGCGGGTCCTCCCTGTAATAATTCAATGGTTATCAACAAATTTCCAATAAAATAAAAAAACTGGGAAATATAAGTTAAAATTTGGTGGAACTACCTGAAAGTGTGTTGCAGAGAACCCCTGGGGATAATGGAGGACACTTTCCTCCACTGAAGCATGATTATTGGTGTGAGCAAAATTGTTCTAGAAAATTATTGTCATAGTTAACACCATTACTGAAAAAAAGAGGGTGATTTAGAGAAGATGTCAAACAAACTTATATTACCTTGATGAGAGGAGAGCTGGCAGTATCATCAAGTAAAGAAGGCAATTCTTGATGATCTTCCCTTTGTCTTTGATGTTCTTTCTTCCTATGTCTTTTAGTACCACCATTTTTATTCAATGTAGCACCTTTAGGTAAAGTATATTGATAATGATTATCATCATTGAAATAACCATTATCTACATTCAAGTGTGGAGGCCCAGAAGATGCATCAGAAACCATGGAAAGGTCTTCTTCTTCATCAACAACCTCTTCTTTACCTTTATACTTGCCACGTTCATCACAAAAACCACTTGATTTATGAGAAATATTACCAGAAAGAAAAGACTGTTCTAAGTAACTAGTCCAACCAGATTCACACCCACTACTACACTCAGAGGCCAAAACATTCATTTTCTTTCTCTCTCTCTCTCTCTCTCGTGCTAATCAAAACAAAGGCCCTCAATGCTGTTTCCCCTCAATCAATGGGGTCCTTTCTATGAAGAAAAAGAAGAAAGAAGAAAAACTATAAAAAGGATGGTAAGTGTAACTCAGAGATGCTGAGGTTATATGTGTGCCCTATATAAGGGTGTTGGATGAAGTAGGATAGAAGGTAAGGGGAGTGAAAAAACAAGAGCAATTAAGAGAATCAGACTCAAATCCTAGACTAGTTTTGTCTTCATCCTCCCCATTCAGCCATTGATGTGAATGAATCAAAAGTGCCAGTTGGGTGGGTTCTAGTGGGTGCATGTAAGTAAAAAAGAAAGAGAGGAAGCCCCTTCACATGCTAGACAGCAAGGCACTGTATGTACCCTATTCAGAAAAACTGGGCACACATCCATTTTCATTACTTGGACACCCATCCCCTTCACCATTAATATACTCTCATTTCTCAATCCCCTCATCCCTTTCTATTTAATCTACCCCCATTATCCCTTTGTTTTTGGGTTGTGTTCCATGCTTCTTAAGCAAATACTGAATTATCATCTAGTTGAGAAATTTTTATCATTTCTGTGATATTTAATTGACTGTGTGAATAGTCATTTGCTGGTTGCTAAGAGTTATTTTTCAAAGGGTTTATGTATAGAGAGAGTTCAACATATTGTTTTGTCTTTTGCAAGCAACTTTTAACATCCTGGTTTATATTCTCTAAACTTTCTCCTTAATAAAGTGCCATGGACGAGTGGAGGCTATCCCCACACATCCTAACTGATATTTATAGCTTCTTCATCTAACCAGATCCGATTATTGGTGAAATTCCAATATTAATATTTGTCCTACAATTCTACAAATCTAATATATCTATTAAGCAAATTAATGTGGTCCTCAATATGTACACCATGCAGTTTGTACAGTTAATTTAAGCTCTGGGTGTACAACTTGATGAAATTATGCAACTTCTGACTAACCGTATATCATTCCTTTTCTTTCATTTCCAGCTTTTAATTATTTCCATCTTTTATCTTTAGTAAATTTTACATATATATACGTTTCAAAATTTTTTTATATATTTTTCCACTCTAACTATATGCATATATTTATTCGGATATTGAAATTTAGATAATATTTAAATTCGAATGTATGTGCATACATTTATTCAGATATTAAAATTTAGATAATTTTTAGATTTAGATATTAAAATTATTATTTAAATTTCGATTACAAAATATTTGCTTCCAACAAAGTTTGAGCTAGAGGCGAAGGGAGGGGTAGGGGCTCTACCCCTTAAAATAGAATATTATTATCTTTTAGATTTCAAAATTTATAAAACCTTAAATTAACATATAGTAAAATTATAGTTTGACTTTTTTAAAAATGTTAGAATTTTGATTTAGTCCTTTTGAAATCGCAAAAATATAAATAAAATTGTATTTTAGTTTTCATAAAAGTACATAAATTAATTTTGAGTCATTCTAAAAAAATTCCTGACTTCACCCCGGTTTAAACCCAAAACTTCTTACATATAAAGTCATGTTTTAACCACTCGTACTTAGATATCTTCTTTAACATTTTATTTTCTTAAATGTTATTTAACTTCTCCTAAATTGTATTCTTTTGCACCAATAAACCTAACCGAACAATGAGATGGGATCATCGAAATCCCTAAATTTCCGTTTATCCTCTTTATTATTTGATCAACTCAATTAGTTAAATTAGTTTAAATAAAAAAAATCAATTAATATTTATATACTTAAAATAAATATTATATTATGAAAAATAGTATACATACACATTTAACTACATATAATATATCAATTATTATCTATAAGTAAATTATGAATGCATAATAATTATTCTACAATTATGATATTATAATGTATATTTTTTTTATTAATGATATGTAATCTTGAACCCTAAACGTGTAACTGATTTTATGGTAGATTATAATATACACAATTAGCATTATACAATTAGGGTAGATTATTAATGATATGTAACCCATAATTATGATATTATAATGTATATTTTTATATTAATGATATGTATCTTTAAACCTTAAACCGTAACAGACAGTATATTATATTATATATATATATATAATTAGGATTAAATTGAGGAAAATAAGGGTTGCAATAAACACTTGGAAGACATTAATAACTCAAAATTGGCCACTTGTATGGTATTAAATAAAAAGAGGTAGGTTATTTATGCATCCGCAGTGAAATTTCTAAGAAATCGTGCACACGTGTAAGTACATGTGCGTTTATATACAAACACGAGCTTCCATATATACCTTTCTCGGCCTTTTGATTAAAATCGACAGTTTCTAGATAGCACACACATGTTTGCACATGTACACCAACTTCCACTTCATCTGCCTCGCTTCGCTTGGGGATCTTTGCTACTGGTTCCAATGCCTATGTTCTTACTTACATTAATACTGTCAAAGGGATAATTTCTGCTCAATTTGCAACCTTTTAATAATATTATACCTCTCTACTTTTATGCTTGCCACGTGAATTTTTTCTACCCTATTTTTGTAATTTGTGATTTAATATTTCTATATTTCTATCACGATTTTTAATAAATTTTAATTGTTGGTATAATCTGTCCCATCTCATTATTTAAATTAAAAATACCATTTATTATCGACCATGACTATGATATATCTTTATAATCATAAATATTCTCGTCTGTTCTATGATTTAACATGTACTTAAGAAAAGATGACTTGTAAAACATAAATTAAATTGTGGAGTATATTGTACACCTATATTTTAACTGCACATGTGATTTTTTCAAATAAAAGCGAAACACATGTCTATATATAGACTATAGTACGTCTCATGAATGGTGGTGTTAGTCGATAATGCCATTACCATTTACTTATAAAGATGAAACATCATCAATGATGGTTCCAATAATCTTCCATTTCTTGTGCAAACAGCCTTTTCTACCAATACTCGGTGTAATTTTATTTCCATGTTGGTTTAATTATTAGAAATATTGATAACTCGAAATTGTTTTTCAAAGTTTTTGTCTAAAATCCAGTCGGACCACAATTGAAACTGATTCAATAGTCTATTTGGTTATTAGAATACGTTGAACTCAACCTAGGATAAAACTTTGTCCAACTCCTTGGCCAGTTGCATTGGCTATATATGTATATATAAAAATATAAATGAGAGGAAAAAAGGCAATTTGGCAGAGATGGAGAAGACCCTAAAACCTAGCTTCAAAGATGGAAAGTTACGTGGCTTGGCCAGAGGCCACATTCTTCACTAAAGAAAATCAAGCTTAAACCTTTCAATTTCCGTGTGCAAAATTTTCTCTAAAATTCAAATATGTAGTACTTTTTCTCATTTTCTTCGTACTTATAAGGAGTGATTAAATTAATTTATACTAAATGGTAACGAAGAAAATCAAATCTGTGAATTTGAAGTCCGAGGGAGACAAAAATGCCTAGCCTTTTCAGTTTCTCCTGTCCACTAATTAATTGTAGTATCCAGTACCCAGCTCATATGTGCCATAATTTGGAGAACCAGTCATATAGGTATAGTATCTATGATCATCCTTTTACCTAATTTGTTGTTCATCTATGGTTAGTAAGACAGTCGATTCAAATTGGCTTTGGTTTCGACCTCGGGTTGACAAATTGCTTGTAGCAACCAATCCAATCAACTACTTAAACCTATTCCCCCCCCTCCCCCAAACTCAGTGAAATCTGTAACAATTTGATTTCCAATGGTATCTAAAAATGAAGTTTTAGGAAATCTGTAAATATTAAATAAGGATATTTACGGAGCTAGTGTATAGATGAATTAAAATTTAGTTAAGCGATTTAGCCAAAAATATGAGTAATTAAGGCTAAGGGACTAAATCGTAAAAGTTTAATTGCTATAGATTTTTAATTAGGAAAAGATTAAGGGACTTAAATTGCAATTATCCAAAGGGCCAAAATGGTTAATAAACCATTATTAAAAACATGTTAGTGGACAGTACTGATAATTAGTGATTAAACTAATTAATTTTAGTTAAAACTATAAGAAATGATTAACTAAAGGTTAAATTAGATTAAGTAAAGCTTAATTATTCATATAAAAGGGAACTTAGTGGAAAGAGAGATGATAATTCATCTTACTCAATCAGGAAAAGTACAAGACCTAAGAGAAAAACACCATTTTTGGAAGTTAGAAGCATTCGACCCCTAATTCCAAGTAAGTCCCTAGCCATTTTTCATTAATTTTTATAGATTTGAGGTCATGGGAGTTTGATTTAGCTAGCCCATGTACTAACTTGTAAACTTGTTAAAGTTTTTGAAAGTTTCCATTGTTGAGAACTAAACGAAATTGGTGTGAAATTGTTCGAAATTAAGCTTAATATATGAAAAAGACTACATTATAAAGTTTAATTGTTAGTTTCGTATATTAGAGACCAATTTGAATAAAATACAAATCTATTAAGAAATGTTGATATGAATAGAAAATAGAAGGTCATTAATGAATTTTAGTGAAATCAGATTTTAATCTAAGGCCCTGGATTGAAAGTTATGCTTGTCCCGATTTTAGGGACTAAATTAAATAAATTGTAAAATTTGTGTAATTTGATATTTGGTTCTAAAATGGCTGGAAATTGATTGTATGGTATGTTTTGTGATTATTCATAACTAACGATAACACTGAACCGTTGAGAAGGAAAGGAAAAGTGAAAATCGTCGATGAGTGATGCGTGAAACTTCGATTAGTACTTTTATGATTCAAAATAGATTGGTTTCTTGATTATTTGTGTTAATTAGATAAATATATGTTAAGGTAAGTACATGATGAGGTGTGAATGTTTTGATTGGTTGTGATATAGATTATTATAATGGATGACTAAAATGAATAAGATGGAAAATTGCATGAAATAATTGAATTGTGATAGGTAAAATGAGAATTGAGATGAGGTAGGTTATATATATAATATGATATGAACTATATGAGTTTGATGATGAAATTGGCTATGAATATGCACATGAATGAGAAATGTTATATGTAACATGTTGTATAATACTATTGCAGATTGGTACCCTATTAACTAGTCGGGCCGAGTCAGATATGGTTGACATGTCATAGGATTTGATTGTGTACGGGATTATGGTCTTAAGTGCTAGTATGCACTTCGTGTGTCAGTATGCGCTATATGCGTTAGTATGCACTTTACGTGCCATTTTACCCTACTTCGATGCTAGTTTGGTGTGTTGGATAGATGATCCATGTATCCTCTCCAAGTTTGAGTCGTGTTAATAGAGTTATAAATGGTAAACTTAATAAATGACATTGTGAAATTATCATACCCAGAAATTGGGCTTGAAAGAATTAAGGTTTGCAAGTGAGTCATTGGTTACTGATAGATTTTTATGTTTTCTTTTGTGTTAAAGAGATAAGAATGAGTCTGTTGATTTAATGGTAAGGTGTTAGCTTACTTTTAGGTCATGTGTTTGAATCCTATAGTGTGCTTAGTAGGAAATATATTTTTTTTCAATTCTAAAACTTTTGATAGGTCAAAGTTTTGTTAAAATTTTATTTGATTTATTTTTTGAAAAAAAAAGAGGAAATCCCAAATTTTTCTCACATCCGTTTTCCTTCACTCCCTCTCTCACGTTAATCCTTTTCTCTCACTTAAAATTCCAGATTTTTTTATTCTTTTTGGCCATTATATATTCTTTGTGGTATTACCTTCCTTGTTCTTTGGCTCTTCTTATTTGTTCCACTGCTATCTTACTCGAGGTTTAGGTAGTCTGGCATTGTCCTTCTAGACTCATTCGTTTGTTTACAATTTTGTGCATCAAAGTTTGAAACGGGTAAGTGTTGTCTTTGGGTTTATTTTAGATCGATTATCTTCATTCCTTTTTGCTATATGGTCAATTTTCTTATCAGCTTAGTATGTTTCTGTAATCAAGTTCCAGATTAGTCTTATGGAGGTGCTTCGGTCGGTGTTGGAGTTGCATTTTTCAAGTGTGTTTCTTAATCAAATGTAATTTAGGAGTTGGTTTAGTGTCGAATTTTGTGATTTGTAATAGATTTTGGTATGGTTTTCAGACCACACAGGCTCGAGTCACACGGCCTGAAAAAGGTCACACGGGCTGGCCATAGGATTTTATGACCCATGTTAAGGAATTTATCGATCGCACATAGCTTGGGGAGTTTCCACACGACCTGAGACATGACCGTGTCTTCCTTGCTTCTTAAATTGTGAAATTTGTCACACGGGGTCAAAGAGTTACACGGTCTACCCACACGGCTGCGTATCTCAGTCACCTAGGAGTGTCTCTTAGTCACATGGCCGTGTCCCTCCGTCACATGATCGTGTCCCTCCGTCACACGACCGTGTAGCCTGCCACACGATTTAGACTCTTTCACACAACCGTGTAGTTCTATTTTTGCAATTTTTATTCCTTATTCATTAGATGTTTTATTTTGATCCCCGAGTGATCCCTTGTTCGTTTAAGGCTCTGTAGGAATGTTTTAGATATGAATTTTGATTGTTGGTTGACTGAGGTGAGTGTTGTACTGATAGATACATTATGCATTTGTATATATATGAATAATTTTGATTATTTGTGCAAATAGTTATTATGATCCGTTAATTTTGTTGTGCTATAAGATTGATTAGTTGTATAAATAAGAAATTTTACATATTGTAGATTATGTTAACTTGTATTGGTCATGAGTCTGTTGTAAGTTAGCATAAACTGAAGTATGAATATGTCTGATTTAGAAATTATTCGAACGATCCATCTGATTTGCATATGTATTGTGTCTAGGTTATGATTATGAAGAGAAAGAAGATTGATTTAGTAGTTTTAACTGCATTATTTAAATATGGCGGTAAAAGCATAATCATATTAGTAGCTTGACTGCATATTAACTTGAGTGGCAAATAACCACAATAAGGTGTGTTCGGTTGGATGGGTCCACCACAACCCAAATATTATCGTGTAGAGGTTGAAAAGGGTTAGTATACCCTATTTGGTGTGTGACGGATGGTTGAAGATGGTGTGTAAAGGTTGGATAGGTTGGTATTGGGTCAGGTGCATTTGTGCATGAGTTGCATATGTTCTGTTTTGAGTAAGTACTTACATATGACTGTCTGAATGTGATTTGATCTCAACTTTTGTATATTCGAACAACTTCACGTGAATACGTTTTGCATATCTGTAAATATTAGTTAATTTTTTTGACTCTGTGTAATTATGTTGTTTAAGACTCACATTGAGCTTTCGTAACTCAATCCCTTAGTTTTATTTTTTTAGGTAACCCTCAAGTTTGGATGTAGGACTCGAAAATCGGAGGTCTTAGAGTGACATGTATTGGTTTGATTAAAATAAGTCTTAATAAGATATTTTCAATCTCGAAATGACACATTTTGGTTCGAGTTAGTAAAGTCTTTCATAAGTTTTAATAAACTGAATTCTTTCGGATTGTAATTAATTTTTATAAGATTTGTGGTATGGTTTTATGTTGGTTTTGAGCTTAAATTGAGATTTCATGCATGTAACTGGTTTTGAGACTACTTTACTTTAGTAGGTGCTCAAGTCAAATTTTAAGTGTCAATTTTGTGAGTTCTAAACAATAGTAAAGCAACGGATCTTCGCCGGAGTATTAATTTTTAGTATTGCGGTTAATATTTTGTTCAAACTTGAAAGGTTTGCAAACCAAATAGGGATTTGATAATTTGGTTTTAAATTTATGCTACGAGAAAACAAATGTTTGAAATGTAAGATAAGGTAATTACGAGTTTTTGTTAAACATGAGCAAAAAATGATTTACGAAAAACAAAGTCAGAATTTTGATTATCATTTTGTTTTGGGCCATTTCGGCGGCCAATGTGACCTCCAAAATCCACATGAAACTTTTGGGTCAGGTTTTGGGTTTTTACAAAAATGATATAGTTGATAATATGGTCTCACTTATGTTCTATGTGACTTGTGGTGGAAAAATCATGTGAGTTATTGTGCAAAACATTTGAAAACAAGCCCTAGGTGTTGAAAACGATCATGAATGAGTCAAACAACTATAGAAAATGGATTGAAAGGTAGTCGATCGGGTAAAAGATATTAGATTGAGTACGGTATTAGATAACATGCTAACAAAGGTAAAAAAAATATGTTAAATGAGTATAGGGTTAAATATTGAGAAATGGCAAATTATGTGGAATCAGTCATGCTCATGGTGATATTGAATAAGTTGCTTAAGTATGATTATATGTATATTTTCATGTATTGTAAGTTGATAAGAATGATTGAAATTTTGTAACATAATTGTTTAGATATTGAGTGCATATTCACGTACATTATCTTGAAATATATTCCTTATGTTGTGTTATACTATTTCAAATAATGAAAGTGCCGTTGAGCCTATTTCTCAGCGTACAATTTATTTTTTCTATGCACAGGTTTAGGTATTCCTTGAAGCCCTAAGAACTAAAGTCAGCATCCATACCACCATATTCGACTCAACAAAGTTCATATAGTTTGTTTGTTTTTGTCTTGTGGCATGTACCTAGAGACACTTTGCTAAATGTTTCAAATAGTTAAGTTGTACATGTTGTAATCTTTTGCAAATGTTTAGAAATTGTGTTTGTATATGTTCATATCGTTGATTTGAAGTCTTAAGGTCAATGATTATGCTTTTGTTAGAATTTTTAGTTGGTTTTGGAGTATAAATGGTTGAAGTTAGATTTGATAGTTAACATTTTTGGAGATTAAAATTTTGGAATTTTTGAATTCAATAAAATGAGATTTTAATGTGTTTTATGACCTTTTAGTCCAATTTGGGCCTAAGAGAGAACTAACGTGTTGGTTAATAGTGCAGGACAATATTGTAGACTAATGAGTTAGTAGACTGCCCTGGATGCCGCAACATTCAGAGGGAATGTTGCCTATCCAACTTCAAACCAAAGGGGGAACATATAGCCACCAATGTCACGACAACCACCATCCCATGTCGCAACACCCAACTTCAAACCTAGAGGGGGAGCATACAACCAGCAATGTCGCGACAACCACCACTCCATGTCGCGATATCCAACTTCAAACCAAGAGAGGGAGCATTCAATGTTCAATGTCGCGACACCAGCTATAGGATGTCACAACATTGGTCTGATGAGGCCCATTTAACAGACAAGGGTGTTTTTCGTCCGCACAATCATAATTAACATGTTTAGCAGCTTGTAGTTGACCTAATTTGGTCATCTAACCTGAACACTATAAACGTTAGCTCTCATGACTTAATTAGGAGAGTTAGATACTAGTTCATCAATTAAACTTTATTTTTTTCTGTTCTTAGTTAATGTTTAGTTCTAGTTTTTAATTTCCATTCAGCTATAAACGTTCTTTGAATTTCAATATCATTTTTATATTATTTTTCTTTTCTATTTTGTTTTTGCCAATCTTTGCTTCTCCAATTTCAACAATCGAAACATCAATCAAGGGTTTCAAGATTCAATCGCAATTCAATACCTGTGGATTCTGAGCATCTCTTATCTGCTCTTTATTTTGCATATTCTGAATGTTTAATAAATTGATAGGAAATCTTGCATTTAAAATGATTTGTAACTAAAACCTTAGGAAGGGATGATGAACTGAAGTGAGATTCATTAGCTTGGGAATTAAGGTTTTTCATCTAGGTAATTGGAGTAGATTAAGCGAAATAAACCCTAGAATTTACGACTCTAGGAAGTTACTTACATAGATGAGGCCGAAAGGATAGTTTGTTGGGAATCAATTTAATCCAACCGTTTAGTTTATCAGGTTGAAAGATAAGTAAACTAAGTCAATAAGTTAATCTATTTATAGGCCGAAAGGTATTAATTAGGTTAATTGTTAGCTAATTAATTAAAACCCTAGACTTAAGTTAATCCTGAACATGGAAGTGATTCACCCTTCTTCCTATTTAATTGATTCTTGATTTTGGTATTTCTCATCTGTTATTTATTCTTCAATCTAATTATTTTGATTTTGTTGTACTATGATTTTGACGCAAGTAATATTTAGACTTGTTTAGTGTGTAATGTTTTAGCAATTTAGTTTAACAAACCTCCATTGGGTATGATCCTCAGAATACTTCCAAGGTATTTCGTTGTAAATAACAAATTATATTACAATTTGACTTATACACTTGTAGACACCACACATAATATATATCTAATTGCAGTTTTTTAAGCCCCAACACACACACACTGGGGCTCAGTCAAAATATTGTTGGTAGCCAACAAAATATGTGTCATTTAGGACTACGCAATAAACATATATTAGATGGCATAATATCAGTCATTCTTTGTTGATGATTTTCAGTTACGTTTTGGTAGCCTATGTTACCTTGTTGTTGAGTGTTTTGTTGGTGATTTGTTTTTTCTTGGCTTCAAGAGCAAGGACCATTATCGTTCGATTGAGCCATTGCTTTTCTTCCTAATTCCCATAGATGACACCAATTGTTGGTTTGTGGTTTGGGGGTTGAAAGTGATTCACACCATGGTTTTAGGTACTAAGAGTCGCTAAAAAGATTACTTTGGGAGAGAGGAAAGATATTGTTAATATATGGACTTTTAGATTTAGATTTGTAGAATAGTGGTTCCTACATCCTTCTTGGCATATTAGGGAAAGCTTTTATAGGAGGGAGAAGGTATGTTGCCAGCTCCCTAAGGAATGATGGGCTATCTTATAGAGGATGATCTTATGTGGCAAGATTGGATATGTTTGGATTATATTAGAAGGTTTGATATTTGAATAAGGTGTACACGAAAAAAGTGATAGGTGCATTTAATGTGACTTGATTAGTTATTGTGTGAGCCTTAAGTGAACTCTCTTTTTGATTGAGGATATTTCAACTAAACTTATGTAACATATATACAAGAGTTTTAGACTTCATCACAAAATAAAATTCACGTCTTAGTAAACAAAAATAACAATTTTACTTTCTTTTCCTACAAATATATATAACTTGAAATCAAATTATATAGTTAAATTTGACCTTACCCAAAAGTAGAGTGTAGGTTGGCATTGATGGAGCTTGTACAATGTATAGAATAATGAGGAAAAGAATTCGGTCCCCCATTTCCTTTCTCTTGATTCAAATGCCTTTACTTTTTGTAGTCCCCAAAGTTGTATGCTTTTTAATGAGTGAAACTTCCTATAATTTATTTGCAAAACCTATACAACAACATAAGGAATCAACAATTGCTTCTTCTTTGATCATTCATATATTATTATTGGTGCTACACTTATTATACAGAAACTATTTTTCAATATTCATCCAAAGGATTTTGCTTTTTAAAATTCTTAATCTATTCTTATAACTTTTCAGACTCTCTCAACAACATGTATACTATTTGAGTCAGTATTCGATCGATAAATTCTTTTACCACTTGAATTACATTTAATTAATCCACATTAAAAAATTACACGCAGAAGGCCCTTTGAACTCACAATCTCATAGTCTCTATCAACAATAAGTATGGTGGTCATCAACTGGGTGTACCAAAAATTATTTGATATACCATTAGAGTTAGAAAAAATTAATATAAAAAAGTAATAGAGCTTGAGACGATTTTTAAACTCTACTTATGGAGTTAAAAAGTAATTCCACAACTAATGTACCAAAATAAATCACTCTAAATATGAGATAAAAATAAAAATATTTTCATAAAAATAAATAAAAATATAAAGCCTTTTACTCTGATTTGTAAAATTAAAAGATTTTTCAAATATTGATAATATCAAATACAGACTCTATTTCAAACAATAATCGAATTTATAATCAAGTTTTGGTTCTATATCTATGATACTAGAGTCGGTTATAATCTAACATGTTAAAAATTTAATATAAATATATATGTAATATTATTATATAAATATTAAAAGATATATTAAATTAACCATTCATATTTAAAGCAAAAAATAAAATAAAATATAGAAATAACATTTTTAAAAATATATATATATATGTAGAGTGTGTGTATATATATAAATACATACTTGCATATACAAAAAAGTAGACAAATTCAATTAATATAAAATTAATGGCATCTTCAAACCTCACTAGATTGCTTCTTCATGTTTATTTGATGATCCGTTCAATGGGAATACAGGATCATTGTTTTGATTTTGTGTGGAGGCTTCTAATGATTTATTTGTCAAAGGAACATCCTTATAATGTTACATCTCATGTAGCGAATCTCATAGACCTCTCAACATATCTTGTGAACCTTACAACTTACACATAGAGTTAGACACATGTCTCGTAATGAAATCAATGACACTGTGAACTTGGGCTCAGTTCACAAACCGTAACTCGACAAACCTTAGCAAGTGGCACCTCTACTAAGACTATATAAGGACCACCTGGAGGTTAGGGTAATTAATCGCTAATCACTCTAAAACGTCTCATCCTAAAACGAAATATCACCGTCACTGTCCAAAAGTATCAAATCAGACTGTCACGTCAATGATCTTAGGGCACATATCCAAACTTGTCCCCCACTATAAAGGGACCATGCAAACGGCTCATACACACTAACATAGACTCTCCTTTCTGATCTTCCCAACTTTTCATAGAACAAAAAAAAAATACACTTTTTCACACTCCTCCGTTTAACCACTATCTTCTCCCCTGTTCACCTTATTGGTTAATACACATAATTAATAATAATTTAATAAAATTATAGTACCAAGAATTTGTATTGATATTTGTTCTATAATTTTACACAGTTAAAAATCATGTTATAATCTTATCATTTAGTGAAACTCGATATAATTATATAATTCAATTCAAAATTTTTAAGAATAAAATGTTAATATCTCTTTCAAATATTCTAAACCGTTTCCTCTTATGAGAACTCTTCTTAAAAGAATGTCACATTTTGATTTTGACTTTGGATTATTGAAAAAAAGATAGGAAAAGAAAATAAAATTAGAAACGTTTTAATTTACAAATTTTGAATTACATATGGTAAGGGTTTAGCGGGTGTAAACAGCAGGCAAAGGAAAGGAAGGGCTGGCCTAAGCCTCTAAATGCAAATAAGAAATCTAGTCGCCTTGTATGGATGGAGTATGAATGAGTCCCACTTCAACACTGACCATGCGGTGGCGTCTTTACGTTACCACGTTGATGTCCACCAATTGGTCCCATCCTTCAAGCGCTAGCTTGAATTAAACTTATTTATTACTCGAGATATTTGTCTCAATTTAAAGGTATATCCGAAATTTAAGAGAATTTAAGTAAGATTATTAAATCTGAAAAATAGACTTTGTGAAAAAATTAGGCCCAATTAAAAAATGAGACGGGCCTGAGCTTGAACATTTGTTTTATGTTATGTTATTTTTATATACTATATAATTTATAACACATAAAATTTAAATCTATAATAATATATAATATTACTGCTATTATGTAAACATTAAAAATTATTAAGGTGACTTTGTATAAAATTTTAATAAATAAAATTATATAAAATTATTAAATACTAAATTAAAAATAATATAAATATATATTTTTTTAAAAATAATATGAATAGGTCTAAAATGAATTTGGGTTAACCGTTTATAAATATGAACGATTTGGACAAAAATTATGCTCATATTTCAGATCGGGCCAAAATTTAAACAAACACAAAACATTTTAAAATCATGCTTAAACCTGACCCAACCCGAACCATGAATACCTCTAACCTCAACCACCTCATAGTTTTTCTTTTTTTAATCACATATGATATATGAATAAATAATTTGGAAAAAATTACTCAAACCTTAAGGTTTAACAAAAAAAAAAGTATTCACCCTGTTATACTTTGAAAAAGGAATTTCTTTATTAAAAATTCATTAACCCTAGTGTTTATCCATTAAATAATTTTTAAATAAAAAGATAGTTTTATCTTTTTATTAATTTATTATTTATTTTTATTATTTTCAATCTTTATATTTAATAATTTGGAATTAAAATAATACAAATTTATTTAGTTATGAAAATATTTTACTTAATATTAAATTAAATTATTAGTTGCATTATATTATAATATAATCATATATTAAATATAACGTGTTTCAATTAATGTAAGTTTTTTTTTAAGTTACACATATAATTACATTAGTAAATATAAAAAATACATCTGAATAATTATAACTAGGGTTAACCATTATGAATTATAATCAAACTAATAACCATAATATATCCAGACATATACCATAATAAAATTATACAGGATCCACATATTGTGGGACATAAACAATAATAAATATAAACTGAGAGCCCAAGATGATTTAGACACAGTAAGACTCAAACATGGTATCCTAAAATTTCCAGGTCCTTAACCTTGCCAATAAGCTAAGTCCTGGATGTAAGTTTTTTTTTTCTTTTTTAAAGGTAAACTACCTAGTTGGTCATTCAAATTTTAGGGTTTGGGCAAAATGAAATTCTTGTAATTTCGTCACCCAACTTTTAGGGTGCTTTCATTTTAGTCACCCAAGCGTTAAATTTCTAACGACTGTTAACTTTACACACCACATCATATTTACACTTTTATTTTGGTCACCCAACGTTTAGGTCGCTTTCATTTTGGTCACTCAAAAAATATTCTTTTTAAGTATTGATTGGGTAAAGAAAATTAAGGATTAAAGTAAAAAAGCGGTATAAACTAAAATAATATACAAAAACTGTCAAATCGTACTTGTTTCTCCCATTGTCAAAAATTTTAAATTTCTTTTTTTTTATATTGAATTTTTAAATTTCAAAATATCAAAATAAATAAAACAAATTGTTGAAAATTTTTTACCTCTTAATAAAATTTAATTTATTTTGATGTTTTGAAATTTAAAATTTCAATATTAAAAAAAATAGAACTTTCGGCTAGGGGATAAACAAGTACATTTTGACAACTTTTTAATACGTTATTTTAGTTTCTATTGTTTTTTCACTTTAATCTCTTTTTTTTTACCCCGGTCAATACTTTAAAAAAATATGTTTTTAGGTGAACAAAATGAAAGCGGCCTGGAAGTTGAATGACTAAAATGAAAATGTAAATATGATGTAGCATGTATAGTTAACCGCAGTTAGAGATTTAACGATTGGGTGACTAAAATTAAAGTTGCTTAAAAGTTGGGTGACGAAATTGTAAAGATTTCATTTTGAGTGACCAAAATGAAATCTCCCTAAAAGTTAGGTGAGTAGTTTATCCTTTAAAAAGATGTTACCAACAATAATTATGTTGTCTTTTATCTTTTTTAAAATATTTTTTATACAAATACATGATAAATATTTAAAATTTAAAATTATAATTTTAACTTTGAGATGAATTTAGTTTATATATTTTTAATTTTATATTTTAATCAATTTCTTTTCATTAGAATATTCTAAATAATGATAACTAATTATTTTACATAAAAGTAATTTAATGAATTAGTTAATATATAACTGAATCAAATATAAATTTTAAATATTTATTTTAAATAAAGTCAAATACATTTTTTTTAAAAAGAACATAAATATATTTCATTTTTTAGCAATTAAATATATAATTAAACTTTTATTTTTAAATAATTAAAAATAAACTAAATATAAAATACATAGATTAATAATTAAAATGGTATAATTATCTCTTTTTAAAAAAATAAATTTGCTTAGTAAATATATCTCAAAAGAGTTTATAATTTTTTTTATAAACCTCCCACAACAATAAAATTTTTATTACCTAATTGTCTCATAATCAATACTTTTAAATTCTCAAATAAAGTCTATCATAAAATAATATACAATTCTATAGCAATCTATAGATTCTAATAATTCAGACTTAATTTAAAGATTGTGATCCTCTTTATTATTTTTACACTTTGTTGAACATTTATGTTATTTAGACTTTTTTATAGAATATTTATTTAAATTGTGATACCTATATAGAGGCTTGTCATGAGTTTTTATAGAGAGTTAAAGTGTGAGTAAAATTTAATTCGTTTAGTATTATTATTGTTGTTATTGCTAATGATGGTAGTGGTGCAAAGGTTGCAATGTACCATAATGTATGAAAACTGGCCTCGGCACATATCATGTCATATTTTCAGGCAGATTATGTTGCATATATTTTTTCTATTGCTATGATTATACTTCTTTGTTAATCGGATAAATCAATAGCAAAATTAGTGATTATTCACAATAGTACATGGTTGACTATATAAGGATTATATTTTATGATAGGCTTTCCTCTTCCTCTCTACTCTTTTATTATTTGAACCTTGAGAAATGAAAGGTTCCTTCACTTTACCAATTTTCTTCTTCTTAGCATACTCTATCTTAATTTCTTTAGTAAGAGATGCATTGGTCCTTCTACGAGATGTAAAGCTAGTTGCAACTAAGGTAGCAACTACCACAGGCTCGTCAGGCTCGTCATCATGACCCACTATTGGCTCTCATTGATCTTCTACAACAACAATTTTCTTCAACAAATTGTTGGGCATTAGAATAAATCTCAATAGGATTTTACTAGATGGTTGCATCAACTAGTTGATCAAGCTAGGTATCTTAATAAAGATAGGTGGTTCAACTAACAAATGATAAATTTTCTCCACTGCTTTGTTAATTCTTTTAGTAGATTCTTCAAAAATCTTAGCATCCTCAGCTGCAATTGTGTTTTTGAGGCAGAATAAAAAAAGAAACATCAATACGGTAGTCAACAAGAGGCTCTTACTGAGTAGGAGGATTACCTTCTTATTTATCGCCTTGCTTAGTTGCAATTGACGATAGATATGGCTACATTCTCTTGAGTTTTTTCTTAAGGTATCTTAAAAGGAGTTCTTTCACCATTTTCCATGCGACTTGTTCTTCTAATAAAAACTTTAAGTGATGGGGACTATGATTACCTTTAAGAACTTTTAGATGAAGAGAGGCTTGATGTTTTGGTAAGCTTAACATGAGTTATGCCTAATTTCTTGCAATTGATAGTAGTGTTTCTTAAAGATGGAGGTTTTTTGGATTTTGAAGATTAAATGCAAGAATCAGAGAGAATTTGCTATCTTTAGGGTTGTAAAGTAAGAGTTTAATGACAATTAAAGCTCAATCTTCTAACTTAAATACCCAAAATATTTCAGTGAAATTTTCCCACCAAAATAAGGAAATTGAATTTTGGTGTAAAAATACCTTTCAAAATAAAAACAAGGATCTAAAGTTTTAACAAAAATTGGTTTAATACTAAATGATACTTAAGATTGAGTAATAGTGTCATGCATTGGGTTCTAAGTCTATAACACCCCACACCCAACCTGATCACCGGATTCGAACGTGTGAAGTCACATTACGTCACCGAAGCAACTCAAGCTATTATAACACAAATGCAATCAATCCATTCATCAAAATAGTTCATATACATGCAATTATACAATCATTGATTTCATTTAATCAATTTATGGGGTTATATGGGTTAATTTTCAGAGTTAAGACTCATATCCAAACATAAAAGTCAAACTTCAACTATATGTCTAGAGTGAGGTGTCCCCATGTCTCGAGACATGTTATAAATTATTTTAAAATTTTTAGCTTCAAAGTTAACATGTCTCGAGACACTACATGTTGTATCTCAAAGCAAGGTCCTTTATGTCTCGATACTAGGTTTCAAAGTAGACATACTTGATCGTGAAATCATAGGCAACCTTCACTATTGATACTAAAATCCCCAGATTCACCTTGCTTGACTAATTTTCTTTTATCGATTAGCTTAACATCTGAAAGTTATGCCTCTCGAATCCGCTCAATTAATTCAATTTCGTTACTAATTCAGCCGGTAATCCACCATCATTACACAAGCTCAAATGAGTAAACATGGATTGAAATTCAACTATGGACTCCCAACTAGAAGCATTAGCAACAACATTTGTCTTTCCAAGATGGTAATATATCATGTAGTCATGAGATTTCGGCAACTTGATCCACCTGTGTTGTCTCAATTTTAACTAATTTTGGGTGAGGAGATATTTGAGACTTTTATGGTTAGTGTAAATATGACACTTCTTACCATACAGGTAATGCCGCTAGATTTTCAATACAAATACAACTGTGACCAACTCGAAATCGTGAGTCAAATAATTACGCTTTCAACTGTCCTGAAGCATACGTAATTACTTTCTTATCTTGCATCAACACACAACCCATACCATAGACTGAAGATTACATGGACTGAAGATTACAAAGTCTTTCCTCGATTCCGGCAAACTTAACGCTAGAGTCAGTATCAACATCTTTTTAAGCTTCTCAAAATTGTCTTGACATTTATCGCTCTAGAAAAATGACTTATTGTTCTATAATAATCAAGTCATCGGTAGAGCTATTTTGGAGAAGCCCTGAACAAATCGTCGGTAATATTCAACTAGGCCCAAAAAACTCCAAACCTCTAAAACATTCTTTAACGGCTTCCACTAAACTATCATTAATTTGGTTTATTTATTCGATAGTCCTTAGTTTAATTTCTAACTAGCTCATTTTTATATTCCTCAATTAAAAATTTAATAGTAGTTAGAATTTTGCAATTTAGTCCATGTATGATTTTTAATAATTGATTTAATTCAATAACACTTAATAATTCGACTTTCGCGATCCGTACTTGAATCTTAATTATTCTATTTTAATAATTTACTAACTCAACTCAATAAATCTAATCCAAAATCGAATTTTTTGACACTACTATGAATCAAGCCGTTACAAAGTCAAACTTGACGCACTCCAACAACATCCCTTAGCTTTTCAAACTTGATAGCTTCAAGGCTCTTGGAAAATAGGTTTCCTAATTGGTTTTCAAAGGAAACATGCTTCAATTCAATGACTCCATTCTCTACTAATTCTCTGATAAAGTGATGACTCATACCAATGTGTTTGGTCCTTAATGAAGCACTAGATTCTTCTAAATATTGATTACATTGGAGTTGTCACAGTAGATAGTTACAACTGGTAGTGCAATTCCAAATTTTCAAGTATTTGCCTCACCATCAATTGTTGTGCATAAAAGCTTTCAAAATCTAATTAGTAAGGTTTTATGCATAGATGTAGGGGCATTTGCAACTAAATCTAGTAATTATCGAAGTATGATTGATAGTTTACTCTACTTAACTGCTAGTAGACTCGACTTGTGTTTTAGTTTGGGAGTTTGTGCAAGGTATCAATCCAATATTAAAGTATCACATTTGAAGGTTATAAAGGAATGATATATTGGACCTTAGTATTTAGCTTTATAAGGATACCAACATGAGTATGGTTGGCTTCAATGATGTTGATTGACTTCAAGTAATTACCCAATCAGCATCATTGAAGTCAACCATACTCATGTTGGCGTCCTTAGAAAGCTATATACTAAGGTCCAATATATCATTCCTTTATAACCTTCAAATGTGATACTTTAATATTGGATTGATACCTTGCACAAACTCCCAAACTAAAACACAAGTCGAGTCTACTAGCAGTTAAGTAGAGTAAACTATCAATCATACTTCAATAATTACTAGATTTAGTTGCAAATGCCCCTACATCTATGCATAGTTTGCCTAAAACTAACATGGGAGTTCTAGTAGGTCTTGCATTTTCCAACTCAAACTTCTTTACAAAGTTACGTGTATACTTATCCTATGATAAGAAAATATTTTCCTTGAGTTGTTTGATCTGAAAACCCAAGAAATAGGACAACTCTCCAACCATGGTCATCTCTGTTGGATTTGATGCCCTAAGTGTAGTATATTTGTTTGTAAACTTATAATTTTTTCGAACAGATTGGTTAATAAAATAATTCATGGATTACATTAATATTCTTTGTATTATGTCCTCATGTGGTTTTTGAATGCAAAAAAAAAACATAGAAGCAAATATTGGTTCATTGGTTGTCTAATGTTTAAACTAATACTGAGCGGTATTACGTGGTTGGATCGTAATACAGAAAGACAACTTTTATTAATAGGCAAACCTAAACATGTCCTTAGTCTAATCAGAAATGAGAAAATCAGTTGAAAGACTAATATGTCGTCTATCAAGTCCAATTGAAGAGATACATTGTCTTGGGCATCGGAGCGGATGACTCGTAGAAGATAGAGACATAGATGTGACTGGCTGGACTAATAGCACATCAGAATAAACCCAAGAAGAATAAATCCTAAATTCGTTTATAGATTTATTCACTTGTGACTCGTATACTTTGATGTAAGTAAAAGCCTGAGTTTAAATAGATAAGGAACCGAAAGCTAGTACATTAAGTATACGACTTCTGCAATATGTATTGTCATTCAAAACAGTGGAATTCATAGCCTGAGATATGGATAAATGATATCCTCTCATTGACATTACATGGTTGATGAAAAGTAAACGTGGTTAAGGGTCGTTCATCTTTATGATGAAGGGCGTGCTTACTATTTGATAGTAATTGACTTTTCATAAAGGAAGATGTAATGGTTACCATGAGATAAAATAGGATCATATTGGGAGAACGGATTTATCCCAAAGAGATTAAAGATAGCCTATGAGGGTAACACACTTATGACAAGGTCATTGGATGAGCATTGATCGAGTTGCTTTTGTAATGGTATGTCATTAGGGAGAGCTCAGTCATGATACTATAGTGGAATGACTTTGTGACTAAATGAGTTTATTATTAATAGGTGAAAAGCTAGAACTTAATTATAAATCATTTGAGCCCTAATTGCATATATCTAATTGATCCCCCTGTTAGCTCATTGAAACTAGAATTGAATTGCATGTTGAATCAAATGAATAAAAATGGATAGAAATGGTAAAGTTAGAGAACTGGGAAACATTTGGAAATGAAGGTTTTCTCTAAAAGGAAATGACCAGGAAATTAATTTGTGGTATTTTAAATTATTAATTAATTAATTAATTGAAGTTTGAAAATGGAAATAAATTAATTGGTCATAGTGAATCCGTTGAATGTAGAAATATTAAATATATTTTCTCATAAATTCTTTTACGGTAAAGTCATCATGATTTTAATGGAATTAGAATTGAGTTGAAAAAAATATTTAATTGGGAAATCAATTTATTTAAATTAGTCTAAGATGTTTATTTTGGGAAATAGAAAAAACAAGTATTGGGTTAGATTGAATTATAAAGTATTGGGTAAAAGTCCAAGAAGTACTTATAATTAAACCCAATACGGGAGAGACCCGAAAGACCCTCATGATAATGCTAGGGATGACAAACCCTAGTATAATTAACTAGGGTTATCACCCACTCTAATCCTAGTTAGACTAGTATTTAGTTTTTCTATTGAAATATACTTCTACAATTGAACAAGGATTTCACTCCTTCTCCCTATAAATAGATGACACTGGTTGGGCTAAAAATAGAATTTGGAGATTTTGTTATTTTTCCCGAATATAGTGAGAATTTCTTTTCTAAGTATAAATTCTATTTTTCAGAATAACAATTCTACCAAATTCTATTAAAGAAAGAATTTTGCTTTCCCATTGAAAGTAAAGAAAATATGTATGGTTCTATATTTGATTCGAATTCGTTTGAGCCTATACTCGAAGTAGTTCATAGTACGAGAATAGTGGAGAAGATAGTTCGGTTGAAAGTCGAAACGACAAGGATCTGTCTAGCCGAAAATACATGTGCGATTTCAGTAAAGGGTTTATTGCTATAAATATCATAAATTGGCTCGATTTTCAAATTTTTAATTTTTTGTTGTGTAAGAAAATCATTTTCAAATTGGATTTTTCCAACAATCTCAAACTCAAACTACATCATCTTTACAAAAACTTCTTTGGCATACTAGGAAATTAAGCCAAAGGTAATATCATCTACATAAATTTGAGCTACTATAATAACACATTTATAATTTATGAATAAGATTTTGTCGACATTGTCTCTCATGCACACTTTCTTGAGCAGAAACTGTAGAGGGTTCTTTTAATAGAGAGGATAAATATTGCAAACAAGTGAATGGGATTTACCAGAACAAGGTGGAGAGGAAAACTACAGCAAATCCAGTAACACTAAGCGCAGCAGCAAGTGGTGGTCGGTAAGGTGGAGAAAGGGAAATATGATTGACGATCAAGCTTAATTAAGAAGTAAATTGAGAGAATTTTAGAGAGAATCCTTTGAGAGTTCAACATGTTGAAAATGCCAAAAGTGACAAAAGACCTTTAACCTTTTGTGAAAGACTCCTATTAATAGTGTTTCAAGAATAAGAGTTACAAAATTGGTAATTAATATGAATAATGTAATTAATTTTCAATTAAAATTGCATTAATGATTAGGAATGGATAATGAAAGGTTTTGTTGATAATGGTAAATAGTGAATAAGAATTTACTTGTTTCTAAAAGAAAGGAAAAACACTCAGTGTTACAAGAAATGGTTAAGAGGAAAACTCTTAACTACCTCCATATCTAATCCACCAAGCCAAGCTCTCCGGAACATCCCAAAAGTGAAGATAACCCAAGAACCTTGCCATATCTCGGGGTTACTTCCACTTTTTCTACTTTAGTGAAGCGGTACCACGTGAAGCATCTTTCGTGAAACATCTCTTGAATTGCAAGACGATGGTTGTTCTTGGATGAGTTGTTCATGGATAATGATTATTTTGACTTGTTCCAAACCTCAAGTATTCTCGACATAATTGTTCACAATGTAGAGATTGTACTGAATAAGAGTTGTTTTGTGGTGATGCTTTTATTAGTAAAGCTTGTTTTGAATTATTGCTCTTCTGGGAAAAAAAACATCATTGTTTTAAATACAAGTTGTTCCAAACAATGGTTGTTCTAAACATAGTTATTCTTGAAACATCATTATTCTAAACAAGTGTTGTTCCGAACTTCAATTGTTCTCAACAAGAGTTGTTCTCAAATAACAACACTGAATGACGGTTGTTCTAACTAAGCCATGTTTTGAGCATAGCTATTTTGGACATAACTATTCTCAAACAACAGTTGTTGCTTCGGAAGAGATACTCTTGGTAGCACAATTTCCTAAAATATAATATTCTTTATATCAAGGAAGAGATAAAATGTTAGTAGTTAAAATTGAGTATCTACAGTAAGTATATAAACATGATTAGGATGCTTGGGGTCTTCAAGTCCTTTGGGTTGTTCCCTATACACCTCTTCATTGATAAAGTCATTCAAAAATACACTTTTTACACCCAACTAGGATAGCTTGACATCCAAGTAAGTTGCAACTACTAGTAGGGGTATGAAAACATTTGAAGAAACTTAGATTGGTGGGTGATCGGTGGTTCATTCTATTAAAAGTTTGGTGGAGAAACAATAGAAAGTCAAAGTGGTGCATGTCTATCGGGAAAGGAATAGAGTAGTCGATGCAATGGCCAATTCTGCGATTGGTCTACCGTTGGGCGTCCATGCTAATGTCGATCCCTCGTTACTAGTTCAACATGTGTTGCTTGAGGATGCTCAAAGCAGGGCAGTTCCAAGATCAACTTTGATGTAATCATGATTTTACTTATTTGGTAATCAAATATTAACACATTATCGAGTATATTACCTTCTTTATTTGATTCATTTGATTTAAATGTAAGATTTTGTTATGTAATTAACGGTGCATTTTATTAAATTGTCGTTATTCTTCTATTGGTTTTGTTTTCTTCTTTTTTTTTTTTTTTTTGGTAACATGTACAAGGAATGAAGTTGAAACAACACCATGTAAATTAGACTTATATATGGTAGATGAATGTTGTTTTTAGTGAATTATAACCTCGTGCATGATTGTAAATATGTTGAAATCAAAACTAGATTTCACCGGCAGTAACATTGGAATATTTGATTAGGAGATTTATTTCATTTTAACTAAATCCCATCTAGCGGTTAAATTATCATAAATGATTGAAATAGAAGGCAAAAAAGGGCTTCAGAATAAGCTGTAATGACCCAAAACTAATCAACATTATCTCAGCAGTATTTAAATTACTAAATCTTAGAAATATAAAATGATCAACTCTTAAGTAATCTTTAGAACTCAAACAAAAGAATGACAGTATGAAATCAATGGGAAAGACTGAAAATGGAAGGCTGGAGTTTTCTTTATAAAAAGAAACTGATCTTAAGTGAATCAACCACCAAACCAATCATTTGAACAATATTGTCTAATACATGTGCTGATTTTAAATTTACAGTTGACGTTATATCCAGATGGTCAGATTTGGTTTCAGAAAAATAAAATACAATGGGTATTAAATGTAACCATTAAGGTTTAGACCCAATAGTATTCCTATTTATTGTTTTCCCTTAACTTATTACTGCATGCTGCCTACCACCCTAACACTCTCCATATATTTTATGCTCTACACTCAAAATACAAAATGAAAAGATGATCATATAAAAATATAATTATGTCAACATTTAGGGTATATATAATGAATTATAACGTATCAAATCTTATAAATATATAGAACTTTAATAACAACAGAAAATAGCATGAAAAACCACATCTATATGTATGGACTCATAACAATAAAGAAATTGAAATGCAGGATTCCCCAGAAACAGAATGCCTTAAATGATCACTGTTGTCACTGATTTTCAGTATTTGATGAGTACGGTTATTATTGGTGGAGCTTAGAATGAAGGGAAGAACCTATTAAGATTAGCAGGCAAAGAATAGAACTCTTCACTCCTTGTATCCGTATTGAAATTCCTGAACTTTTCCCACCAATGCCTTCCACTATCTCTCCGAACTGAGCTATGCCCGTAGCTGTGGGTGCAATCCAAGAAGAAAGCAACTATAAATCCCACTGTTGCCGGGGATGAGAATATTACTTGCATTACATTGTTGAACTGCAAATAAGCCATAACGAATATCAGCATGTTTAAAACAACCAATGAATAATAAATCTGTTGTTGGGATAGCACATGCATGCAAAACTAACACACTAACCCATGTAGAACGAGTGTGAACAGGGCCATGACCGGATACTAGTAGATATTGGTTGAAATATTGAGGTACGGAGAGGCCCATGAAGACAGAAAATCCAACAATAAACTTGGTCCTGAAGCTGTTCAGGTTGCAAAACTGAAGGAGACCCAGCCCTGCTGAAGCTGCTCAATCATGGTATTTTCAACAATTAAGCCAACTTGCATTAGATTTGGTGGCATATCACATAATTGATGCATATTGAACAGACCCTTTATTACTTTTATTTTTCTGATTAAGTTTTAAGTACTCAATGTGACATGAGTACTTGAACATGAGCACTTAAACTCAGTTGTGTTTGCCAAGAAATATGAAAGGTATACACATACCAACATAAGCAAAGAGGACGCAGTACAGAGCAGCCATAATTGGCAATGGTATTGAAGCCAGAACAGCCCCGAATTTTCCTGTCCATACTCAAATTATGACAATATCAGATCAATCTCTCAGAAATAAGAACCCAAAGACACTAATAAAGTCCTGTTTCGGCTATTGTTTAAGCATTTGCATAAGCTCTTGTGAGTATTATCTTAAATAGAATGAGAACCAACAATAGATTTGGTGCCAACAAGATGGTAGAATATAGAAGATGGATTACCCTACCTAATACAGAAAAGAAAAGCATAAATAAGGCCGAGATTTGAATGACTGTCCGACTCCCAACTCTTGTTAATCCCAAAAGACCTGCATTTTCACTAAATTACAGCAAAATAGCATTAGGTAATAGATGACTACTGGTTTCTTTTTTTTTTTCTTTTTCGTGCTTGCATCAACCATTAATTATTCAAACTAAGAAAACGTCAATTTATTGATATATATAGATATCAGAAATTTTGGGTAAGTTGATGTTAATTACACTGAAGCAGTGGAGCCACTTCCTGTACCAAATAAACCATCTAGCAAAAGGCCTACTCCCTGGGATCACAAAAAATGAATAACTGGTTAGAACCTGAACTAGTAAAATGAAAAAATCTTAGGAAATGCAGAACAAGAGATAAAGATTCATTTTTGTATTTACCAGCCAGCCAACACCACGGCTAAGCACAGAAGGTGGCATAGGAGTGGCACTCGCATATCTTGATGCTGTAATAAACGTACCTGTAGACTGCCAAAAAGAAGGACATATATACAGAGATGATTCATGAGATTATGCAATGTTTAATTTTCATGCGTTCTGGAACAAAGTTGACAAAATTTAGAATGATAATATAGGTCTCGAAGGAAGAAAATATGTCTCAAGAATATCCATAAAGGAAAATTTGAAATTAGTTATAATTGGAACACTTATGGTCTAGCTGATTTATTTATATATTTTCAAAATTCGGAGTATATATCAGTACTAACGTCCCACAACACACCTCAATGATGGCAACAAATGACGCAGCTATGACTGCAACAGCATCTCCAGCGTTAAAACGTGGTCTTCCCCATTGAAATGGATACGGAAACCTTATCCTGTATGTGCAGCAAACCAAAGATTTAGCTAACCTCTAATCGGACTCAACAGTACCCTGAGGCATGGAGGCGAAATGGCAAGTTTCATATATTAGTAATTGAGGGTAAACGATAGAAAAAGCCTCCTACCGTCATATATTATACATGCTAATTGGATATACATAAATATATATATATCTGCCCTGCATATAAGATTGCCACTATTAAGATTCAATTTGTGAGTGTGTGGTACTTTTGATCTCTAAATACTATAATAAGCCGGTGTACATGACAGGAAATTGGAGAATACAAATTTGTAAATTACAATATTTTAACATGATCATACAACTGAGAGAAGGGTATGGAAAGTTTGTGCAACCAATATGTCACAACTCAACCTATACATATGACCTTACCAAGGTGCAGCACTGATGAGCCCAGAACGATCAGTACGGCAGCTGAACTGAGTTTGAGGAGCTCTGTTATCATAAGCACCAGCTGCTGTCAAAATTTCTGCAAAAGCCCATATAATCGCAACGGAAAAAAGGATTGCAAAACGTTCAAATATTCCTCTCCTGGATTTCAGGAAATGTGGAACATACTGCAAAGGCATTAGTCATAAACCACATCAATTGGAAACTCAAAAAATTAAGTCATCACTAGTTGCAAATTAGTGAGAAGAGAAACAAAGATTATGGTAATGATCATGGCACAAGCAAAGGTGAAATCTAGCCCATCACATAATACCGCACAGATATTAGCAAGTAAGAGAAATACACATCTTGTACGTCTACTATTTTCCCAAAGGAACGTGAATGATACAAATATATAACACAGCAGTTCCATTTTACATGCCCACGGTAATGGCAAATTAAAGAATGTTCTTTGTAACCAAAGGGTTAAGAATGCAGATCACCTGAGATAAGAAAACAACTGCTACCAGTGCCGGGAGTCCGATTTCGATGCATCTGGCCAACTATATGCAACAGGAGAGAAAACAAAAGGGTCACTCTGACAAAAGGAGGGAAACAATTTACAGACACTAATGTAACTTAACAGATGGAATCACCAAACAGACTAAAACTGATAATGTCTTCAAAATTCTAGTAGTTAGTTCGGATTACCACTTATGAAAAATAATACTTGAAAAAGAAAGAACTTAAATAAACATGGTTGTTTTACTTCTGAACAAAAGCAAACTCCCACAAAGAAACTCTGATGTTTCTCAATCAGTAACGAGGCTGAAAACATGTCCTAGTATCTGCTTGGACACAGCTATCTCTTGAGAGCAATGACAAAATGAAGAATATGGTGCTCTTACTTGTGGAAAACCTTGTGCATAGAGCCCGAGTCCGGTGAGAATCACCAAAGGAATAGCTGCAAGAGGGCTGAAAAACCTAAATCACAACATATAAAAAAAGTCAATGGAACTGCAAAAACAAATCCCAAAATTCAATTATGCATTCTGCAGCATCCTACCTCGAAATAATTCTCCAGAAACCAAAGAACCCAATAACCATAGTGAAGAATGATGCAACAATGAGAGATCCTTGTACATCTCTCATGGATGCTTTAAACCTCTGAAAAGATCAAACACTTCCATAAGCATGCATACTAGAGAGGCATTAGTAATTATTAACTGTATTTAGAAGGAAAGAAAGTAGAAAGAAATTAACCCGGTGGGGATCAACGAAGATGCTATATCTCCTGGATAAAGCAATGGAAATGGTCGGGATGATGAAAGCATAAGAACCCCCAATCACCACTGGCAGTCGGCTTCCAAACAATGTTTGCAATAGCGTGTTAATACCCGCAACGAAGAGAACAGTATTTATAACATCAGCTTTCTCCACCTGTTTCTCATCAAAACAAACAAATCGCTTAGCTAAAAAACATAGGCTAAATACCCCAAAAAAATGAATTGCTTTCTTACATTTCCACCCCCCATTAAAGGGACAATGATAGAAGATATGATAACAGTGGTCCCAAGCATTACCAAATAATGCTGAAATCCCAGAAGTACTGCTTCAGCTGCACTTTAAACCAGAAACTCTAAGCCACTTTAGAACATAATGTGTCACAACATACATAAGAAATCCCCTATGAGGCTATCACTCTTTTAGGTTCAAAAAACAGAGTTTGTGAAAGAGTGATCAAGCGTCTTGAGCGAGGTTTTTCGTTACTTGAAACCCACGAAAACCAGAACCTCACAAGGAAAAGATGAAGATGAAGCATTATCATTCCAGCACGGGTTTTCTTTTCCACATAGAAAACCGAATGAAAGTGAAAAAGAAAAGAAAAAGACAAGGAGAGGAAGGTAAAGATGGGCGTACGCCAAGAAGGAGTACTGGAGAGGCAGAAATCAACACCGGGGAGCTGGTCTTTGACAGGGAAAGGCTGAAAGTCATCGGATTTTCCTCCGCCGGCAGCCATTGTGTTATTGTCGGAAGAGAAGCTTGATTCTGAATATATATCGTAGGAGAAGCAGGGGAGGGGAGGGAAATGATGGAAAGGAAGGGGAGGAGCATCAAATCAATGCATGTGATGTGGTACTAGGAAGACGTTAGGCGGCCACGTTTTGACTGTAAATAGTCTTATTTGCTTTTCTTTAACTTTTTTTCGTCTTCATTTAATTTATTCAACTTGCAATTAGCTTAGCTATCATCAACCATAATACCACCATTCAATTTTAGGGCGAGTTTGGATGGGCGGTGCGTTTACCTGCGGTTAGTGTAAAAACAATAATTAATCGTCCATCCAAACCCACCCTTAGACTCACACATGATTATTTTGAGAAAAAAAAACTATATCTCATATCTAATTGTCTCGTTTTTTATGTCAGTCATAAAAATGGACTAAATATTACTCGTCTTTCTAATTAAATGTTCAATTTTTTATTTTATATCTAATTATTTTAAAATATATATTTTTGTTCATGTTATTATATTAATAATCAAACATAAAAAAAAAAGTTAAAATTAAAAGCAATAATACAGCAAAACCTTACAACAAAAAAAGTTAGGAAGTTTCCATTTGATTGTATAATATTAACTGAAATTATTACTAAAAATAAGACAGTTTCTTTGTATTGCAAAGGAGTAAGCATTAAGCAAATCTATCCACCAATTTATAGCTTATTCGTAAGGACTTCCTACCCAATATTGTTCGCCTATTAACCTCGAGCCAATATTTTTAATATTAAACTAAATAAATTTATTAAAATATGTTTAATTATTTGGGGAAACTATCAAAATAGTCAATTTTATTTATGTCATGTTACGTTTTAGCCACTTACGTTAACGTGTTGTAACATTTTAGTCACTGAGCCGTTAGTTGCCATTAACAGTGTAATGGTAAGTCGACGTGACACGTTAAATCATCATTTCAAACAAAAATTTTAGGTTAAGTTATACAATTGGTCTCCATATTTTTTTTGTTTTAAGCTATTTAATTTTTTTCTTTTATGTTCTTTTTGTTGGGTATGGGTCCCACTATGTGGGAAACCCATAATTTCTGCCACATTTTATTGTCTCTTTTTTGGTTTTGTCAAAAGCCATTTTGGGGGTTTTTAACGGGTGTTGGGCAGAAATTTTAGTAGAGCCAAAAATAAAAAAAAAATCTCAAATTAAAACAGAGAGAAAGAGAGAAGAAAATTTCAGTTTTTCAAGTTTGGTGCAGCAGTGATCAACTCTTCGATCGAAGGTTCATCCGTGGTTCGATTGAGCTGATTTTTGGACAGCAGCTAGGCGATAAGCTGTTCTTGACTTTGTACGGTTGGATTTTTCATCCGAGTCTTGTAGCGTCGGAAATACCCATTTTTCAGCAGCTACGTTTTTTGGTGATGTTCTCTCATTTTTCTCTCTTTTGCTAAAGATTACATATTGTTAGCCTTGTCGTAGTTGAATGCTTGTTGTAGGCTTGTTATTGTGATCTTGTAGTTGAACATTTGATGATAGTGGAACTCTTTATCGGACTCTAAAGTCCCGTGGTTTTTACCCTTGATTTAGAGGGGTTTTCCACGTAAAAATACCGGTGTCTCTATTTATTTTTGTTGTGGTTGCATTAGTTGATTTGTGGTTGATTAAGGTTGCTAGAGAACATATCTTGTGCTATTGTGCTTGCCATAATTTTTGACAGGAGTTATAAGGAGAGAAAGAACACCGGTTGTGCTTTCGCTTTGTTTCGGTTGTTCAGTTTCTTCCCAACAAACTGGTATCAGAGCTTGGTTATTGTGTCAGATAATTATGGAAATTAATACGAGCAAGATGATTATGTTGAATGGCACAAATTATCAACTTTGGCGGAATAAAATGAAGGACTTGTTGTTTGTGAAGGCTTTGCATCTTCCGGTCTTTACTACTCAAAAACCCGATTCGAAAAGTGATGAAGAATGGGAATTTGAGCATCAACAAGTGTGTGGCTTTATTCGGCAATTTGTTGAAGAAAATGTTTACAACCACATTGATCAGGAGACACATGCTCGAACATTGTGGGAGAAGCTTGAAAGCTTGTATGCTTCGAGGTCGGGCAATAACAAGTTGTTTTTGCTGAAGAAAATGATGGCGCTGAAATATAAAGAAGGAATGTCTATAGCTGACCATGTTAGTGAATTTCAGAGTATGATGAATCAGTTGCTTGGTATGGGTGTCAAATTTGATGACGAGATTTTAGGACTTTGGTTGCTTGCTACTCTACCAGACTCTTGGGAGACCTTTCGAGTCTCACTCATTAATTCTGCCCCACAGGGTATTATTACTTTGGATTTGGCTAAGAGTGGTGTGTTGAATGAAGAGGTTAGAAGAAGATCTCAGGGTTCTACATCACAGTCCGAGGTGTTGGTTATCGAGAACAGGGGGAGAAACAGAGACAAAGATGGAAAGGGTAGAGATAAAAGCCGAAGCAAGTCAAGATCGAGATACAAGAATCTTGAGTGTCATCATTGTGGTAAGAAATGTCATATCAAGAAATATTGCTTCAAGTGGAAGAAAGAGAACAAAGGTGGTGGTGATAAACACGATCGGAATGACGATGAAAAATCCGAGCGTGTTGCTACTGTTACTCGTGAAGATCTGTTAGTTATTTGTGATGAGAATTTGGTCAACCTAGCATGCGACGAGACTAGTTGGGTGATTGATACTGGTGCATCACTTCATGTCACGTCGAGGAAGGAATTCTTCACATCTTATACTCCTGGTGATTTTGGGGTATTGAAGATGGGTAATGATGGTTTGGTTTCGGTTATTGGTATGGGAGATGTTAGCTTGGTAAGTAACAATAGAACAAAGTTAACTCTCAAGGATGTCAGACATGCACCGGATGTCCGTTTGAATTTGATTTCTGCAGGAAAGCTTGATGATGAGGGATTCTGTAACACCTTCAGTGAAGGGCAGTGGAAGCTGACTAAAGGCTCATTGGTTGTGGCTCGAGGAAAGAAGAGCTCAAATTTGTACTTGATGCAAGCTTTGACTTCTCGAGAGACGGTGAATGTGACACTGAATGACAACTCAACTGAGTTGTGGCATAAACGACTCAGTCACATGAGTGAGAAGGGGCTTAGCTGTTTAGCGAAGAAGAATCAACTTTCGGGTTTAAAGAATGCTACACTGAAGAATTGTGCTCATTGTCTAGCAGGAAAGCAGAAAAGAGTTTCATTTAGAAGCCATCCTCCTCATAGGAAATCAGAGTTGCTAGAGTTGGTCCATTCAGATGTTTGTGGTCCGATAAAAGTAAGATCACATGGTGGTGCACTTTACTTTGTGACTTTCATTGATGATTGTTCAAGAAAGCTATGGGTTTACACTTTGAAGTTTAAAAATCAAGTCTTTGAGGTGTTTAAACAGTTTCAAGCATCAGTTGAAAGGGAAACTGGGAAAAAGTTAAAGTGCATTCGTACTGATAATGGTGGCGAGTACACAGGGTCGTTTCATGAGTATTGTCTGCGACAGGGAATCAGACATCAGAGAACACCACCAAAGACTCCACAGTTAAATGGGTTAGCTGAAAGAATGAACCGAACATTGATTGAGAGAGTCAGATGTTTGTTGTCAGATGCAAAGTTACCAAGATCATTTTGGGCTGAAGCTTTGAATACAGTGACACATGTGATAAATCTGTCTCCTAGTGTTCCTTTGAAAGGTGATGTGCCAGATAGAGTTTGGTTTGGTAAAGACGTGTCATATGATCACCTACGTGTGTTCGGTTGTAAAGCATTTGTTCATGTTCCAAAGGATGAAAGATCCAAGTTGGATGCCAAGGCTCGACAATGCATTTTTATTGGTTATGGTCTAGATGGTGAGTTTGGTTATAGACTCTATGATCCAGTTCAGAAGAAACTCGTGAGAAGCAGAGATGTTGTCTTCATTGAGGATCAGACCATTGATGACATTGATAAGACGGAGAAAGTGGATTCACAAGGTAGTGGTGACTTAATCGATGTGAATCCGGTTCCCCTAGACTCTTCACCAGATCCTATCCAGGATGATGTGCATGGTGATGTTAGTGGTGACCATCAGACTATAGGTGACTTTGATACTCCCATGGATGATGTTGTGAATGATCAACAACAAGCACTTATAGCTCCACCAGCAGTTCCACTTCGAAGGTCTTCCAGAGATCGACGATCTTCTATCAGGTATTCTCCTGATGAATATGTTCTTTTGACTGACGGGGGAGAACCTGAATGTTATGAAGAGGCTATGGAGAGTGAATGCAAAGATCAGTGGGTTGAAGCGATGAAAGACGAACTTCAATCCTTGCATGAGAACCATACTTTTGAATTGGTGAAACTGCCTAAGGGCAAAAGAGCTTTGAATAATCGGTGGGTTTACAGGTTGAAGCAAGAAGAGAAGTCTTCATCTCCACGATACAAAGCTAGATTGGTCGTCAAGGGTTATACTCAGAAAAAAGGGGTTGATTTTGAAGAAATATTTTCTCCGGCTGTGAAGATGTCCTCTATCAGAACTATACTGAGTTTGGTAGCTTGTTATGACCTAGAGGTTGAACAAATGGATGTGAAAACTGCTTTTCTTCATGGTGACTTGGAAGAAGAGCTTTACATGGAGCAGCTAGAGGGTTTTGTTGCACAAGGGAAAGAGGACTATGTGTGCAGATTGAAGAAGAGCTTGTATGGTTTGAAGCAAGCTCCAAGGCAATGGTACAAGAAGTTTGAGTCTGTTATGGGGGAGCAAGGCTACAAGAAGACTACTTCTGATCATTGCGTGTTTGTTAAGAGATTCTCTGGTGATGATTTTATTATTCTTTTGCTCTATGTTGATGATATGCTTATTGTTGGTCAGAATGCTTCTAGAATTGAGAAGTTGAAACAAGAGTTGAGTAAATCCTTTGCAATGAAGGATTTGGGGCCAGCAAAGCAAATTCTTGGCATAAGACTGACACGTGATAGAAAGGCCAAGAAATTATGGTTATCACAAGAGAGGTACATTGAGAAAGTACTTCAAAGGTTTAGTATGGACAAAGCTAAAGCGGTGAATACTCCCTTTGCTATGCACTTTAGATTGAGTGTTAAGCATAGTCCTTCCACAGAAAAGGAGAAGGAAGAGATGCAGAAAATTCCTTACTCTTCAGCCGTGGGTAGTTTGATGTACGCAATGGTTTGCACGAGACCAGACTTGGCTTATGTCGTTGGTACAGTTAGTCGGTTTCTTTCTAATCCAGGCAGAGAGCATTGGAATGCAGTGAAGTGGATTATGAGATATCTTCGTGGCACTTCCAACATGAAACTTTGTTTCGGCAATGAGAAACCTGTTCTTGTTGGGTATACAGATTCAGACATGGCCGGAGACATTGACTCGAGGAGATCTACTTCAGGTTACTTAATCACTTATGCAGGGGGAGCTATGGCATGGCAATCGAGACTGCAAAAGTGTGTTGCATTGTCCACCACCGAATCAGAGTTCATTGCAGCAACCGAAGCGTGTAAGGAGATGCTTTGGATGAAGAAGTTTGTGCATGAGCTTGGTTTTACTCAGGAGAAGTATGTCCTGTATTGTGATAGCCAGAGTGCTATTCATCTTGGTAAGAACTCAACTTTTCATGCTAGATCTAAGCATATTGATGTGAGGTACCATTGGATACGAGATGTTCTTGAAGCTAAGCTGTTAGAGCTTGAGAAGATACACACTAATGATAATGGTGCTGATATGTTGACGAAGGCCTTACCAAGAGGAAAGTTTGAAGCATGTTGTTTGACCTCCGGCATGGAGGCATTCCCCACATAGTTGGAGGGGGAGATTTGTTGGGTATGGGTCCCACTATGTGGGAAACCCATAATTTCTGCCACATTTTATTGTCTCTTTTTTGGTTTTGTCAAAAGCCATTTTGGGGGTTTTTAACGGGTGTTAGGCAGAAATTTTAGTAGAGCCAAAAACAAAAAAAAAATCTCAAATTAAAACAGAGAGAAAGAGAGAAGAAAATTTCAGTTTTTCAAGTTTGGTGCAGCAGTGATCAACTCTTCGATCGAAGGTTCATCCGTGGTTCGATTGAGCTGATTTTTGGACAGCAGCTAGGCGATAAGCTGTTCTTGACTTTGTACGGTCGGATTTTTCATCCGAGTCTTGTAGTGTCGGAAATACCCATTTTTCAGCAGCTACGTTTTTGGTGATGTTCTCTCATTTTTCTCTCTTTTGCTAAAGATTACATATTGTTAGCCTTGTCGTAGTTGAATGCTTGTTGTAGGCTTGTCATTGTGATCTTGTAGTTGAACATTTGATGATAGTGGAACTCTTTATCGGACTCTAAAGTCCCGTGGTTTTTACCCTTGATTTAGAGGGGTTTTCCACGTAAAAATACCGGTGTCTCTATTTATTTTTGTTGTGGTTGCATTAGTTGATTTGTGGTTGATTAAGGTTGCTAGAGAACATATCTTGTGCTATTGTGCTTGCCATAATTTTTGACAGGAGTTATAAGGAGAGAAAGAACACCGGTTGTGCTTTCGCTTTGTTTCGGTTGTTCGGTTTCTTCCCAACACTTTTACCTTTCCTCTTTTTTTTTCATTCTCTTCTGCTTCTTCTTCTGTTTTCTTCCCTCCTCCATCTCTTTTAATGTAATTTTTCTATATTTTTCATTTGTTAAAACTAAATGGGAAGAAGAAAAGGAAAAGAAAAAAATTAAATTGTTCAAAAATTTTAAAGTATAGGGACTAGTTTTAACAAATAGAAAACATAGAAAAATTACGTTAGAAGAGATGAAGAAGAGAGAAAAACAAAGGGAGAAGCAGAAGAGAATAGGAAATAAAGAAAACGAAAACGAAAGTTAAAAAAACATAAAAGAAAAAATTAAATTGCTCAAAAAAACGAAAAAAATATGAAGACTAATTGTATAATTTAATCAAAAAAATGTAAAATTATTTCAAATTTAGAATAAACCCATATAATATTAAAAATATATATTATTATTTTGTTTTTATTGGTTAGGTTTACCAAAACAAACTAACCTATGGAAACTGGATAAATCCTGGTCGTGAAATTAATGCCACTTCTTTCGTTTGCCCCATTGACCCAAATTCAAAATATATATATAAAAATTTGCATCATTAGGTAAAGGTAGTCTATGGAAGGTGACCCAACCTTTTTTCTTGGGTTGGCTTTGTAAAATGTAACTCGTAAACGACAATCTTCATAAGGGTGATTTATTAAGAGATTAATCCATCCAAATTTAGTTTGTTGTAACAAATGTATTACCCTTGACTAAACCCATTTTATTTTTCTCTTCAAAACAGTTAACAAATCTGTGAGTAATGCGATTGTGTGTTAGCTCGATTTATACGGGTATTGTTGTCAATATAGAAAATTATAGGTTCAAGTGTGTTGAAACACATTATCCTCCTATTTATGGGTTGAAAAAATAGAGAGACTATGGGTAGTTTTAAACAGGCATAAATCTCAAAACTACACATGAAATTCTGATTTGATCCATTTCTTGTAAATTATTAACGCAATTATTGATATAACATCATTTTATGTTTATATATTGTATACATAAATAATTATATTTATCCAATATAAAAACAAATTGATTTATTTATTTCTTTAAATGTGTATGATTAAATTAAAATTAAAGTTTCAAGTATATATTCGAACTGCAATTAGAGTTTCACGTGTATAATTACACCAAAATAAAGTTCATGTATACAATTGCACATTAAATCAAAGTTTATGTATAATTTTAAGATTTATCTCTTCTAAACAAACATGACCAAAACCTATAATAAGATTATTAAGTATTAATAAAAATGTCGATTAAGTTGTCAATTTTATTTTGGTTGTATTCATACTAGATTTTGGACATGTGAATTAAAAGTTTTTGGTTAAAATATGCTTCAAGTCTCTATACTTTTTATATATGTAAAATTAAGTCCTTTTATTTTTATTTCAAAAAATTTAATCCTTCTATTTTAGGATTTAAAAATGGATAAATATAATAATTGCATATGAACTTTGTGTCAATGTGCAATTCCATACATGAATTTTGATTTGGTGCAATTATATACATGAAATTTTATTTGCGATTCAAATGAGTACAAAATCAAAGTTTATCCCATTTAAAAACGCAAGTATAATTGTTTACATCGTTAAAATTGTTTTGTTAAATTCAAGTTCATTACAATGTTAATCTTTTGTTACATGACAACCGAATGAGTATTTCTTTTATTTCAATGTGTTACACCAGTGAATTTAACATAAAAATTTTAATAGTGTTAACAATCGGATTTGAATTTTAAAATATGAAAAGTTAAGGGATTAATTTTCAATTGTAAGTAGAATACAAGGACTTAGAGTATATTTTAACCAAAATCTTTTCTTATCTCGATACCATGAAGAAAATGATACTTACAAAAAATTATGAAAATGAATTCGAATTTGAGATTTGTTGAAAGATTCGAACTCACTCATTTCCGATTTAATTAACAAAGTCATAGGTTTAAATTTTTAAAAAATTTGAATTCGGAAAAAAAAAATCCTAACATAAAATATATTAATTCGAAAAAAATATGAAAAAAATTAAATTTTAAAAAATAATAATAAGTAAAATCCAAAACCCCCCAAAGTCTCCCATATGCCAACTCTTAAACTCTGTTAAAGACTTCACTAAAACATGTTGGGCGGACTTTAAAGACTACTCCTAACTCTAGGATTCTGCTATTCTCTTTTCTGAGGTCCAAATGAGCGTAAGCAACCTTTTCTTCCGCCACGAAGCAGTTTAAAATTAAATATTTTAGTCACTCTTCTATGAGTTTCTCTTGATTTTATAACAAATTTAGCTCAATATTTAACAAAATGTCTCAGTCCCCGAATCTTCGTAATGTTCCGAGATCCTCGAATTTTTCTGTCATTCAACTATCTGCAACACAATTACAAACATGTGGGGGAACGATTATGCAACCAGAAGCTCACCGTGGGGAGAATGGCAACTGATTTTAGACTAGAATAAGATTTATTCTAGTATTCCTATTAAAGAATTTTGATTCAACCATGTTTTTAAAGTTCAAATTTTGTCGATTTGATTAGAATTTGAATTAAAGTGATAAATTTTGTAAATATTGATAGCTAAATTTGTTAAATTTTTATTTTTAGCATCAGATTGCTAGAATGCGTCAACATTAAAGAGTTAAATGTCTTATAAAATCAATAATGTCACGTTAGCTTTCCGTCACTCATCTAATGGTAACTAACAGGAGAGTGACTAAACTATTTAATTTTGAAAAGTTTAGTGACTAAATCGAAAAAATTAATAGTTAAGTGACCAAAATAAAACGAAATCAATAGTTTAGTGACCATATTTGTATTTTACCCTTTCAACATGTAAACATATTGTTTTCAAACTTATATTCCTTAATAAATTATATATTCTAAAATATATTTTAACTTATATTTAAATATTATCTTAAAACTATTTTCCAAACAAATCTAATGCAAAAAAAAAAAGTTATAAAATTGAATAATTATTGCAAATTTAAACTATGACAAGTAAAATTCTTGTAAAAATAAAATCTCTCTAAAATACGTGAAAATTTTGCATTCTTTTTGTTAAAAATAAGTCATGGGAGCAACTAAATTTTACTTATTGAAATTAGTTTATTATTATTTCATATACTAAAACATGTGAAAAATAATACTCCTACTAAATGTAGCATTAATGATTTAAATTGAGGTATAATAATAATAATAATAATAATAATAATAATAATAATAATAGAAGGACCAAATTAAAGTATAGGATTAAATCCCCGAATTGGATATAATATAGAGATTAGAATAATAAATTAACATATTATTTTAGGGGTTAAAATATGTTATAGATATTTGTACTCTTCACAAATTTAAAATTTAATTCCTGTATTTTTATTTCCAAGAATTTAGCTCATTTACTTATTAGATTTCAAAATTCAGATTAAATTATTAACACTGTTAATTTTTTTGGTTAAATTTGTCGGTGACATCTTAAAATAAAAAAAAATACACTTGATAGCAATGTAACTAAAAAAAATAATGTTGTAATAAAGCTAAATTTATCAAAATAATTTTAACACGTGAACTTAAATTTTAAATTTTAAAAAGTAAAAATATTAAATTTTTAAAAATAAAAATTTAAGGACTAAATTCTAAATTTACTAAAAGTATAATATGATATATTCTACCTTGAAAAATATGGAGAAAATTAAAACATTCGAACTTAAACATTTACAAATTTTCTGTAGGATTGTAATTTAAATTATTTAATTTTAAAAAAAATTATAAAATTATTAAAATATATAAATACTCTTCTAATAAAATTTATTATTTTATAAATTTTGAATTTTTAGCTTTTTCTTTTCAACTATTGCGAATAAATTCGGTCATCATTAAAAATAAAGTTACTTATTTTTTTTAAATTAATAATTAAAAAATTAATTATTTTTTGAAATTGACTTTTTATATAAAATTAATATGATTACATGTCCACTCTTTAAATTGGGTTGATGATTTTTTTTGTCAAATTATAAGAGTAAAAAATTCGAATGTTAAATTATGTACACTTTGTACATTTAAAATTTAATTACTCTTATTTTTTAGGAATATAGTCCTCTAACTTTGAGATTTAAAAATTCAAGTCCAGTTGTTACCACCATTAAATTTCTTTTATTAAATTCTCTGGTGTGACATTTTGAAATGAAAAAAAAATTTATTTGATAGTCATATAATAATAAAAATAAGGTTAAAAATACTGATTAGGAATTTTCCCTAAAAACACTCATTCAAAGCCGTCATAATAAAATAATTTTTTTTGTTGGAATAATGTTCTTGTGAAAAATTGACATTATCATTTTGATTGAAATAGTTAACAATATTAATAGTTTAGACTAATTAATGACACTATAAAAGTAAAGGGACCAAATTATGTTGAAAATTAAAGTATATAAATTAAATCTCAACTTTCAACATTTTAGGGGCCAAAATTAAATTTTGACCATTGTCTTATAATGACAAAGAAAATCAATACTAACCTAAAAAAAATGTGAAGTTACTTGCCAGTCTCCAAGACTCTTGGGATATTCAAATTATATATAACTACATAATGTTTTAATCAAAAAGATAACATTATTAATTATTTGGACCAATTAATAACATTATAAAAATATAAGATCAAATTATGTTAGAAATTAAAGTATATAGATTAAATATCAAATTTAAAATATTAAAGGGACCAAAATTGATATTTAACCATTTTCTGTAAAATGCAAAAAGAAGAAAAATTGTTGATATGCCACGTGTTAACTAAAGGAAGGTCCTTTGACCTTTCTTTTATATATAGGTATATAGGACTAATCAATAATATTATAAAAATATCGGATTAAATTATGTTAGAAATTAAAGTATATAGATTAAATATTAAATTTAAGATATTAGCGGGGCCAAACTAATATTTAACATTTTTTTTGTAATATGCAAAAAAGAAAAAAAGGAAAATTTGTTGATATGTGTAACATCCTACACCCGACTCGATTGCTGAGTCCGAGCAATAGGATGTCACATTTGACGCCGGAGCGATTACAATCAACTTATTGCAACTTTAAGCCATTGTAAGTTTTAATTCAATCAAACAAACATTAATCACAATAATCAACCACTTACGGGATTTATACGCATTCACAAAAGCTCCAAGAATTAATCTGAGGTTGAACATGAAGCAAACATCCATCATATGATACCAAATTCAATAGGAGCATTCACTTAAGAACAAACAAAAATTATACTCAACTAGGTACATGCCAACTTAGAATAAAAACGGAATATACAAAACATTGATGAATTTAGGATTGTTGACTGGATGCAGAAGTCGTAGTTCAAATATCTTAAATTATACGTAACCTGCGCACGAAAAACAAACCATATGTTGAGTCATGGAACTGGGTAGTATTTTTATGATTCAAATAACAAAATTACAAGTTAAGAAATTTGTAACATCCAGCTAGTATGTCATTCATATCAAGTGTCAAACCAATTCATTTAGCATTGCAATAGAAGTGATCAATTTCATTTATATGCTAACACCTATTATAAAGCCTTTTTAAAACTCACTACCAATCACGAATCAAACATTTATATCATTAACATTATAAGAATCAATTCCATGTTCTTTCCACAACAATAAACTATTTAAGTCTCTTTCCGGAGTCGGTCGACTCATTCGTATTCATTTCAGCCTCCCCCAAAGCTCGTTTCTAATTTATTCTCACAGGAGTTCATGTATTTCCTTTATCATGATCCACATATATATATACACAATTGATTTCATAGCATTATACTATTTCATTTTGATATCTTTTATCAAGTCAAGTCACCAACTCATACCAATCTCACGTAACTCATTTCATTATCATATTTATTGTCAATCTATTTCATTACATTTTTAAGTTTCTAATTCCAATTATAATATCACGCTTGATAGAACCATTCATATTTCTACATATCATATCTTGAATTTGATCGTATTTGCATACTCGTACCCTATACTCTATTCTTATCATATATGACAATGATTTCATTACAGTTCAATCTAATATATATATTCACATCCAATTTCAAAATCACAATATTAATCATCAACACGCAATATCTCATTATAAATGTGACTTATGGATCATCTTAAATATGAGCAAATAACTAGTTAGAAATATATCATATATGTCATTTCCCAAATTGAATTGTCGAATTCGTCACAATTTCATACCAATCTTTCAGACTTATTAATTCAATTTACAAATCTCTTTCACATTAACAATTCTTTTCATTATAATTATAAATGCTTACATATTAAATCCTTACTAACTTGACTTGCGCACAAACAGATACACAAATCCAACCAACACCCCAATTCGGCATCCAGTGCCTCATCGAATAATTTCCGAAGAAAATAGATTGCGCTCAGTGCTCATCAGTATGACCGAAGTAAATATCGTGCCCAACACTCATTGACACATAGTCAAAATAACCATTTGGCACCCAATGCCTCATCGGAATGTCCGAAGTAATTATTTTGCCCCCAGCACTCATCAAAAAGTCTGAAGTAAAATGCGCCCAGCGCTAATCGACATATAGTCGAAATAGCTCCACCCAATCAATTAATAAGGTAATCATTTCTCCAATTCCCTTAAAAGTTCAATTCTAATTCTATCGATCTTAATATCATCAATTTATCACTCATGATATCATTTCATACATAACATAGCATACCATTTCAATTCCAAACCAATTTCACCATTTAATTTAGTTTTAAGATTTTCACTTTTATCCAATTTAATCATCTATCTCAACAATTAATTAAATTTACACCAATATGATTTGATCAGTCATAATCAACTGTTAATTCATTTTATAACTCGTCTATTATTTTTTCTCCTCCTCTCCCTTCTACTTCCTTTATTTACAAGTATTTATACATGAATCTTTAACCTTAGTATGACATGTTTTTACGTAACATGAATTATCCATTCACTATTTATACATATATTTTTAACAAAACTGTCTTCTTGAGTAGTTGTCACTAAATTATTTATATCCAGACCTACAAAATTCGAAATTAAGATCCACTTTTTTTCTTGAAACTAGACTAAATGAACTTTTTACCATAAAAATTTCAGAATTTATTTCTAGGTAGATTAATACCATTTTTTTTAAAACCTCCCCTGTTCAGCTTCTAGGCAACTTTGACTCTACTTCATTAAAAATCAAATATCTTTTAGTACAAGTCTAGATTATGTTGTTGTTTGTTTTATTTAGAAATAGACTCATTAATATTTTAGGCATATAAATTTTATCACCTAGAATTTTTTGTACAATTTATAATAATTTTTCAAAGTTACAACAACTGAACCTTAAATCATTCTGGCATTGTCTCATAAAAAGTATTATATCTCATACTCTACAATTCCATTGCTTTTACCGTTGATTTTGTGCAAAACTAGATTCAATAAGCTTTAATTTAATGTTAGATTCAACCTCTAACTCGATTCCTACAATTTTTGGTAAATTTTCAAATTTGTAATGCCATTGTTGTCCATAAAGTGTTTAGTTAAACAATTTGCGCTTCCATGATTTGAGTAAGTTCTTCTCATTTCATTATATAACATAATAAACTCCAACCAAATTCAATGTCAATACATATAATCACTAAGTTGCAAAAATTTTCAATGCTATTCAAATTAGTCTTCTAGTTCGATAATCAATCTCACACATAACATTTTAAACTCAAATAATTATTTTCAATTTCCCTCGATATCATACCTTGCATAACAAAATAAATATTTAACAAATATAATTATTCAATTTATAGAAATAAAAACATAACATGAATTAACTTAGTAAGTTTCATATGAACTTACTTGGCGAAACAGTAACCAAACAAACTTTTAAGGACTATTCAGCAATTTTTGCTTTTCCACGACTAGCCTCGATTTGGTTCAATTTTTTATCTATACAATAATTGAGTTCAAGTTATCAATTCCAAATATCTCATATCATCCTATAAGCATGTATCAGTTCTATTTTATTTTTCAAATGTCCCTTAAAATTTTACATTTTATTCAATTTAGTCTCTAAAACCGAAACAACCATATATTTCAAATTTGAGCTTCGTTTTCTAATCCTATTTCAATCTCATCCTTTATAAACTCTCAACTATCTATTTTTATCAAAATCTCATAACAGCGTTACAAATAATTCATTTTAGTCATTATGTTACAAAACAAACATTTAAAGTTTACAACTAGTCGTTTTTCATATTTAAGCTCAAAATCTAACAATTTAATACAAAAAACTAAAATTTTAACAATTTTACAAAATAAATCATGAGCTAGCTAAATCGAGCTTCTATGATCCTAAAATTATAAATTTAAAAAAAATAACGAACTTGAAAAAACTTAACAATCGAAGGGTTAAAATTGAAACGTTTGGAACCTCCTTCTCTTGACCATTCGGCCAAAAGACGGAATTGAAAATAAGATGATAAACATCTTCCTTTTCTTTTACTTTTATGTTTTTCTTATACATTAATTTTATTTAGAAAATTTACAGCTGCCAACCGTCCATCATAATTAAAACTCTCCAACTAAACAAGAACAATGGTTTAATAACCATTGTGGTCCTCAAGCTTTTTATAAATTAGAATTCTATAATATTTAAAATTTTTACGATTCAGTCTTTGAACCTTAATTAATAACTAATACGGCCAAATTACCAATCTGAAATTCAATTCACTTATAAAATAACACTGTAAATATTTAATAATCATATTTACGAGCTCGACCCGAAACCGTATTATTATTTTTAACAACATTACTAATTTTTGAGTTATTACAATATACCAATCCGCTTTCAAATTATATTAATCATTTAAACTAATTAATAACTTATAAAAATATAGAGAGCAAATTACGTTAGAAACTAAAATATAAGGATTAGATCTCCAATTTAAGCATATTAGAAGGATCAAAATAGAAAAATAACTACTTTTATAATATGCAAAAAAAATGAATGTATGCCACGTGCCAGCAGAAAGAAGTTCTTTGGACTTATATATATAGGTATATGGATTATATATCATAAATACATTAAATGTAAATCCACATAAACACATAACTGCATTGTGTTGGGCAAGTTGTATTAACCTATGCAGCTACCAGCCAGCCAAACTTGCCAAACACGGGTGTAGCTAAGGGAAAGGGACCCTGGCCTCCTCAAAAATTTAAGACTATTTTAAGCATTAGGTCATTTGGGTTAAATAGTGGTAAATTTATTTTTGGTCCCCAAAGTTTTTAATATTATTATTTTATCCTTGTATCATTACTTAAAAATAATGTAAAATTTGATTTGGCCCTTCAAATTTTTTTAATATTTTAAACCTATCCTTCTATCATTATTTAAAAGTAATATAAATTATATTTGGTCCTTCCAAAGTTTTTCAATTTAATCCAATAAATTTGGTAACACTTTTAATATACATCCACTTTATTAATTTGAGATTTTTTAGATTTTTAATGATCAAATGGATATATTAACGTTAGTTATTTTGTTAAAAATATTTTTTTATCTCATGCCAATAATGAAAAATAAAAAACTTAAACTATGACAAATAATGTTATGCTTTTAGGTTATAATTAAATAAGTTTATTCATATTTTAATTATATTATAATTTTTAAAAAAAAATTGAGACTTTAATAGTTATAAAAAAATAATATATGTAATGAGAAAAATAATTTATAATATTTAAATAGGATATTTCCTAACAAAATTATTCATAAAACAAACTATGTAACACCGCCAAATATATAGGGTTAGATGAAATAATTAACTAAATAATGTCTTAAGTTTGGTGGTTAAGTAATGTCTACAGCATTTTCCTTTTCTCTCTTGAAATCCAAGTTCAAAGTCACGCCAACCTCACCTCATTTCCTTTCTTTTTTCAGCTGAAGAGATATTTACCATTTAGCCCCTTTAAATTTGAAAACCTTAGCTATTTATTTCTTTTTTTTGAAACACAATTGAATTATAGTTTCTTTTCCTAATTAAACTGAAAATTTTCTCCTCTCTCCCTATTTCTTCTCTCTTTTTTTTCTTATAATATTTTTTTTGCAAATATCTTCTTTTCGTTGCTGAAATTAATTTTTGCATCTCGAATCCGAAATCAACCTTCGTTCAACCCGTTCTTCATATCGGTTTAGTATACGCCATCAATTTCATCCCTAATCTTACCAAGAATCGGTAAGTTCAATTCAATTCAAACAGTTAGTCCCAAATTCTCATAGTAATTATATCCAATGTTAATTTTTCATCTAAACTAACGAATCTTGTCGACTTCCCAATAATCTTGATAAATCTTGAAAACAATCTCTAGAAAACAATCCCTTCACACGGCCATGTTCACCCTGAAACCCTAGAAATACGTTTCTCACACGGCTTAAGAACATCCACACGGCCTGCCACATGGTCATGTCTCCCTTGCACCTTGATTTTCAATTTCCACACGGCCTAGTCACACAGTCCAGGGCTCTCCACATGGTCCAGTCACACGGCCATGTGACCCCTGTTTCTCAAATTTTACAGTTTTGCCCAAAATTTTATGATTTGTGTAGATTAGTCCTTGAATGAGTCCCGAACTATTTTTAGTGTTTTATTTTATTCAATTGAGTCTTTGAGGATATGAATTATGGTAAAAAGCCATGAATTAATGTTATGTTTATATGATTGCATGAATTGTGATTAAGCATGCCTATTGTATCTATATTTGTGGATTGTTCATACAACATGACACCGTTAAATTGAATCCTTGAAAAGCACTTGTTTTGGCTACTGTATCGATTAGTTGAGAATATATTTATAGATGCCATTCTCGCTCTGTTATAAGCATGATATCCGTATTTGTTTTGTTTTGTTATAAAGCATGTGATAATTTAATGCATGGTATAAGACATTTTGTAAGGAGGAAGTTCTGGAAGAATATTAATATGCAATTCTGGTGGTTCGTCCACCCATTATCTGGCAGCTTTCATCTGTATTTATGTTGTGTATTCACAACCATTTGACAACGTATTAACCTGCAACTTTGCGATTTATTCACAACCCGATGTGTAGGGATGGATGAGTTCTGGGGAACTCTTATGGTGTGTAGCAGTGGGGGTATGATCTTTTCTACTAAATTTGTAATTGTGTTGCATCCACAAAGCATGTGCAAACAAATCTGAGACATTTGAGATGATATATATATGTATGTATATATGTATATGTATATGATGCTGATCTATTAATCCGTTATTCCGAATCTGTCATTGCAAATTATTATATGTGATGTGGTTTTATATGCTAATCGATTGCACTGATCATCTTGTGATGGAACTCACACTGAGTTTCATAGCTCACTCCCTTTTATCTTTCATATTTTTAGATAACCTACCAAGTTAGGACGCAGACACGGTATACAAATGGACTCGACTTTGATTTATTAAAATATTTTAAATTTATTATTTGACATTTTTCTATCATTATTCAGAAACTGTATTATCTCATTTCGAACCATGGCATGGAACTTAAGGTTTACCGCTGTGATTTTTTTTTCTTTTAGAATAAATGTGTTTCAGCACATTTGAACCCACGTCCTCTTACATTGACAACAATACCAATATCAACCGATCTAATACTCAATCGGCCTAGGCTGTGAACTTTTAAATTGATACTCAGTATGTAATTACATTAACAATAAGTCCAAAATAGTATGTATTAACTTGTATTCTCAATACCAATATGGTACTGATTATTCTCTTCAAAAAAATTACAGTACTGATTATGATCTCTTTAAAGAAATAAAGTAATAATTATCATGATAAATACTTTAATATATATATTTTTATCTTAATCATATTTCTCATAATTACATTGAAAACTAATATAACTTTAATTATTAACTTAATTAATAATTTAATATTTTTCTTTGTATATAAACATATTTTTGTAAATATATATAATTGAAGTATATTTGCATGTCTATTGATATATATTTTATAGGAAATTAAAGATTTTATTGTAAATATATATGAAAAATATTTAAAAATATAGATAAATTGAAAATGATACATCGATCTTGATACATATCGATATAAAAAGAAAAGCAATATATCTTCCAATACGGTGTACATTACCTTCATATATATTTCCTTATTTATTTATGACATAATGACTTATTTGGTCTTCCAACTTTATAAGAAAAATCATTCCTTATTTATTTATGGCATAATGACTTATTTGGCCTTCCAACTTTATAAGAAAAAAATCATTTTAGCCCTCCTTTTAATTTTTCGTTGTTTTTAACCCTTAATCTTTTTTTTTTGTTAAATAACCTCAAAATAGATAGAAAAGTTAACTTTTTTTAACTTTACTGATGCGGAATACATGTGAATTGCTACATGGATGACATGTTAACATTTAATTAAATTTTATATTTTAAAAAATTCAAGAAAATTTAAAAATAGTTTTAAATTTTTAAAAAAATTAATTAAATGCTGATGTGTTATTCACGTGACAATTTATGTATATGGCACGTCAGTAAAATTAACAAACATTAACTTTTCCATAATTTTGGGATGGTTTGATAAAAAATGCAAATTTAAAGACTAAAAGAAGAGGAAAATTAAATAAATGACTAAATTATTTTTTTTTTTAAATTGAAACATCAAATAACTAATTATGTCTTTATTTATTCATTCGCGTAAGAATGTTGCTTAAAAAACATAAGCTTAGTGCGATGAATTAGTGAATACTAGCCACAGCTCAAAATTCCTACTAGCCCTTTAAGCTCCAATAGGCACAATCACAAAGTCATCCCAGTGGGAGTATGTTCTTACAGTACATTTATAACCTTTTGGGTTTTTTTGTTGAATTAGATAATCAAGTTAATTATATAATTAATATATAAATGCATTTTATATAATAATTTAATAAGTATATAATTTTTCCTTTAAAAATAAAGATATAAAATTTATTATTAAGAAATTAATCTAAAAATTAAGAACCTAGTTAGCCTGACTGCTTTTTAATTATGTAATATATTATTTTATTTTTATGTATATTATGTAATATATATCACATAAAAAAATATATAATAATAGATAATACGGTAACATAAACATTAAAAAAAAGTAGAGTTGTCTGTGTTTAAATTTATTGCTTATTTTCTGTAGTTTAGATAATGAAGATTAAGCACCTAAAGGAGTTCTTGTTGGGAAATGTACTCATATTGTAGTAAATATGTAATTGTTTTCTATTTATTTGAACGATAAATAAATAAAAAAAAGTTAACTTTCACATTTCACTATTATGCCTTTTGTATTTCTATCTTTTATATTTTGTATGCATAGCGAAATTGTGACAAGCAAATATTAGCTCATTGATTGTCTAAATTCAAACTGAAGATAAGCAGCATTGTAAGAATGTTTACATTGTAAGAAAGATAACTTATTTCAGTAGATAATCTAAATAAGTTTGTAATCCCGTAAAAGAATTGAAGTGAGCATTTGATTCAAATACTAAGAAAGATTATTATGTCATCTATAACTCCAATTAGGGAGATGACTCGTCTTGGCTATCGGAACAATTGACTCCATGGGTAGAGACACAAATATATTCATTGGTAGAATGATAAATTTGATTGGACCCAAGATGAATTAATTATGAATCAGCTTGTGAATTTATTCACTTGTGACGTTCATACTGTGATTTACCTAAACCCTAAGTTAGTCACCAATCATGCGTATGCAACTCATGTGCTTTGATATAAGTGGAGGCTTATGCTCTGTCGAAACCATTTTTTTGAAAAAAAACAAAAAAAGTTTAGTCGTCGACTTGAAAATGAAATGAAAATTGGAGTCGCCACCGATCTTTAATTGTGGTGTGATCGGATCACCTTAAAAATAATTTTAGGTCTGCGAATTTTGAGAAAAACAGGTTCGGGAGTCGGTTACGAACGAGGAAGGGTTAGCACCCTCATGACGCCAAAAATTGGTACCAAATTGATTGTTTAATATCTTAATGTCGAAATTTTGAAAAGATTTTAAATTACGATCCTTTTATTTTGAATAAAACGAATTGGATGATAAAGCTCATTTATTTCAAAGAAATAAATTGTCATACTCAGTAAGTTAGAGTGCAACATTTCGAATCCTCAAAATTAAGTTTTACTTTTAAAACCTATGCATTTTGAAAAGGATATTTGATTATTTGGGTCAAATGAGAAAATCAAACCCAGTAAGTTAGGATTCGATTTCACAAAATTCTTAAATATCGAATATTGCCTTTATTTTCATTCACTAGAAAAATCCTCGTCTCGAGAAAACAATATGTCATATCCAATGCATTAGGACACCACGTATCGAATTCCCGAGAATGAGCTTTTTATTTATATTTTGATTTAAAAAAATCTCGATTATTTAGATTCTACAAGGAAAATTAGAACCTAATAAGTTAGGGCTCAATCCTCTCGAAGATCCCAAATACCGAGTATTACATTTTCTTGAAAACCTTTGAATAAAACGATTTTAACATTTGATTAGAAGGTAATCTTTTTGACAAATAAAACACAAGCGGATTACAATGTAGATTGTGAAAGGAAAAAAAAATCGTAAGCTAAATACAAATAAACAATACAACACGCATAAGGGCAACAAACCTATATTATACATTATGCAACTACTGTCATCCATATTGTACAGGCCCAATTTGAACCAGCCCATTACCCTAATTAACAGCCCAAACTAACCCACAGCCCAAATAGCCCAAAACACTAATTAGACCTAACCCCTAACCCTAGCCGCCGCACCTAGTCCACTTGCCCTCTGCCACCGCCACCAACTCCGCCGATCACCTGCCCTTCTGACGTCGCTCCACCTGCTCCACCTGCAAGGAAAGGAACAAACACGCAAGGCAGAGACACAAACAGGGCAAAATAATAGAAATAGGCATTGTAATCGGCTATATAAATAAAAAAGGAAAAATGTAACAGAGGGGGCTCTCCGATTTTGGGTAAAAAAAAACAACTCAATAAAGAGAAGAAAATTGAAGGTTGATAGCATTTTCTTCTTTCCTATTCGGGCATTCTACATTTTTTTTTATTTATTCATTTTTGTTTGACTACTCTTATAAACAAAAGAAATAAAGGAAAAGAAAAGGACCATTTCGTTTCGAAGGCCGGCGTCGGAGCGCGTCTTCGTCGTCGCCGGTGGAGGAGGAGACGAGCGGTCTCTCCTCGTTTTCCGATTCTGGGTTCATCTTTCTCGACATGCCGCCATGGATCTATGGTCTAGAGGCGATTGGCTTCAAAAAGGGACCGAAAAGGTCCGATTTTGGGCCTCCGACCACCGTGCGCGGCGGCCGTTGGACGGTGGCCCGATGACCGGTCGAAAAGGGACCGAGAAAGTGAGAGGAGAAGGCTCTCTCTCTGTTTTAAAATGGTTAAAACTGATGGGTTTTAAGTTTTTTTAATATTTATAGTAAATGCAAAACGGCACCGTTTTGATAGGGTCAGGACAGCCCCAAAACGGCGTCGTTTTGGGCTCCTGACCCGAGACCCGACCCGTACCGCCTGGGATCCGCGTGTTTTTGGACCAGAGGGGTTATTTGCACCCTCAGTCCTTCCGCTTTTTGAGGCCGTACAATTGGGTCCTATTCCCTTTTATTATTTGTTTTAATTTTGCCCTAAATTTCCATCTTTCTTACGATTTGGTCCATCGACCGTCTGCTCAGGCTTTGTTAGAACGACGTCGTTTGGACCACGTGGGAATATTTTCCGTTTTGACCCTCCATCCTTTCGCGCGAGTCACATTTTGGTCCTTTTCGTCCTTTGTCATTCCAAATTCGCCCAGTATTTTCTTTTTTATTTCGATTTAGCCCCTTTTTTTAGCCACTTTATTATTTTGTTTATTTTATTATTATTATTATTATTATTACTTATTTGTTTATGTTTATTTTATTTAGATTTTCGGCACATATACATATACATGCATATATTTTTGTGATATACATACATTGTTTTTATAACATATATACTTATATAGTTTATATATTTTTCAACTTATGTATATATCTATACATTTATATATTTTCATTTTCCTAAATATATACATATTTATACATAATCTTTATAGTTTAAAATATACCCCTTTTTTATAAATCCGTATATACACACATGTTGCTATTAATTTATATACATACATATCCTTTTTATTTCATAAGTATATATAAATTTTTATATGTACGTACATATATATTTTTTGTATATCTTATTTTACATAAATATATATATATATACATATTTTCAATATATTTTAAACATATATATATATAAATTAACGTATTTATTTGTATACGTAGGTATATTTGCATTATTTTTAAACTTTAATTGGTACATACATATTTTCATGCGCCTACTTTATATATGTATTTCATTATCTTCATATTCCATAATTTTATACACCTATATATATGTGTACATATTTTTATCTATATGCATATTTTTTTTATTTTAAAGTATACTTTACATATATATATTGTAATTTATGAATACACACATATATTTTTTTTGTCTATACATATAAATACATATGTCCCTTTAAATTTTGATTGTATTCATTATTTATTTATTTCATTCTCATGATTATTTTAAGAGAATATTTTATTTTTATTTGCTTATACATTTGTTATTTTGTGAATTGTTGGTTTGTTCTTTTATTTATTTTATTTTGATTGCTATTGCTTGCATTATTTTTATATATTTTTGTATTTATTATGGTTTTGCCATGCATATCAACAATGTAATTTGTTTTCACATTCTCTTATTACGACTTCGTGTTTCGTTTTAATCAATATGTCAAAACTTGTTTTAAATAAATGGCATTTTGTGTTTAGATTCGAGAGGATCGTACCCTAACTTACTGGGTTTCAATTTTCACGATAAATCTAAATGCACGAATCCTTTTAAACTCAAATTTTAAATGATCTCGGGATAAAAAAAATCGCGTCCTAACTTACTGGTCGTGATCTCGTTTT
>NC_053448.1:2478841-2572482 GCF_007990345.1 Gossypium hirsutum
TCTGAATTTCGCGGACCAAACTTGTTGTTTTAATAAAATCAAACCGTTTATTAAAAACGACCGCTTTTCGAGGTGATCCAATCACACCTTATAAAAAGGATTGGTGGCGACTCTTGTTTCATTTTTTTCAAAACCCAAGTCGACCCCGTTTTTATCCAAAAAAATGGTGTCAACAACTTGGCGACTCCTGTTTCATTTTTTTCAAAACCCAAGTCGACCCCGTTTTTATCCAAAAAAATGGTGTCAACACATATTTAAAAACTAGTAAAACCTAAAAAGCAAGAGAATTGACACAAACACAAATCCCATGTATAAGTTTTGAAATAACTAAAAGATGGCATGAAAGAAAAGAAATTGAAAATTATTGATATATTAACAATATAAAATATTTAAAACAAATAATAAGTAAGAAAATTTGAAATAATCAAAAATTAAGAATAAATGATATAAAATAATATATATTTATTTAGATAAATAGCATATATAAAACGGAGAATTTAATATAAATAATAGTATAATAATATATACATATAGTTGCGATAAAAAATGAACTAGAGTCTAAAACAAGATATGGAAAATGATGTAAATAGGTAAAAAATAAATATTATATGAAAATGAGCTTTAAATAGCTAATATAAATTGATTTAAGGTAAATAATATAGGATGATTTTAAAATAATTATTATATAAAACAATTTGGAATAAAACTATATAAAAATAATTTTAAAATAATATGTAGTGACATAATATATATATATTTGAAGAATAAATGAAAATATAAATAAATATGATAGCAATCTATAATACTAAAAATAATAGTAATATATAATAAAATAACAGTAATAACGAAAAATTAATAATAACAATAATTATATTTAAAAAACTAAAGTTAAATTTACTTAGTAAAAAAATACAAAGGATTAAATTATAATCTAAAACAGAATTAAAAAAAAACAAAAAAATAAATTAAAATAGAGGACAATCTTGCAAGATGTGCGTAACCTGGAGGGCTAATCAGGAAATTATCCAAAACTTTCAAACACTGCGTTTTAAAGGGATTAAAACAATAAAATTGAAAACAAACGGAGCAAATTCGAAAAATAAAAGAACCAAATTAAAACAATGAAACTAATCAGGAGGACCAATGGCAAAATACTCCCTCATAGACCAAAACGAGCGGATCTGGCCGTGCTTGGGTCAGGTCATCGGGTCAAATGTTAATACGACACCGTTTTGGAGCCACTGAATCTAGCCCCAAACGATGTCGTTTTGAACACTATTAAAGGCCTCTTAAGAACCCTAAAAAGAACTTAAGAAACAAGAGACCTCTCCTTCTGCTCCCAGCGTGCTCACAGGCCCGAAATCTCGCTACTATTAGCTCCGATTTGGAACGGAGCAAGCAGCAGTTCCGACAGCGTGTTCACAGGTAAGATTCCTCTCTTTTCCTTTTTTGTTTCGTGTGTATCTGAAAGAAGAGCAAGAACAGAACGAAAAAGAGAAAAAAAAACTTTGAAAATCACCTTTAAAGACTGTTTTTCTATTCCTTTTCTTTTCAATCGTTTTTTTAATACAATATTCCCCCTTTTACATTGTTTTTGGCTTCATATATAGCCGAATAAAAGTAAAAAAATCCCTTTCTCTGCTATTTCTGTTTTTCTATTTCTTTTTTTGCTGCCTCTGTTGCGTTGCTCGTTTGTTTGTCCTTTGCAGGTGTACGGAGCAATGGACGGGGCTAGGGTGACGTGGCGCAGGGTGTACGGAGGCTGGTCGCGGAAGGCTTGGCTACGACGCCTAGATCTTCTAGGGTTCCTTGCTGTTGATTTTTTGTTTTGGGCTATCGGGCTGGTAATTTGGGTTTAGAAAATTGGGTTTAGGGTCTGTTTAGGTTAGATTTGGGTTTGGGTAGAGATTTGGGCCATTGGGTTGGTATTGGGTCTTCGTAATTGGGCTAGGGTTAGGTTAGTGGGTCTTAGTGGGCTAGGTTAATTGATTTGGGTTATCAGTTTGTAAATGGACTATTTTTTGGGACATTTATTCTATTTATTTTGTTGTTTTTGTTTATGTGGGCCGAGCATAAATTATGTATTACATGCTCTAAAGATGATCGAGCCCATAGCTGGTATGTTGGATACATGACTTGTATATGGCATAACTTTACTAGCAACAACGTAATTCATAGCTCAATTAATGCTAGATTATGTCATACCTATGATAAAAAGTGAAAGAAATAATGTTATATTAAAAAATATATAAGTGCTAAAGTACTTGTATATAAATCCTTTATCATTTTCAAGTTTCATCCCTAAATATTTTTATTTAAACATTTCATATAAATCTAATAAAATATTATTATAATAATAGATTTTCTAACCTAATTGATGTAAAACTCCTTGTACCAATAAAAATAAAAATAAAAATCCCTGTTTCACAAAAACTTATCCTTGGCATGGACCATCCAACTGTATTCATGCAACACTAGTTCCAACCAAAATAAATTATCATGCAAGTAACTCACCAACTAAATAATTAATTAGTACTGGATTTGATCATTAACCCAAATAAATTCTATGTTTGATTACTCAATCCAACTGATTTGTTATTAAAATTGTTTAAATATCACTCTCACGAAATTATGATTTCATGTCATCTCTATCCCTTTTCAATAGGAGAATAACAAATCAGATTTTTTTCTCCTGATTTTCAGCTTTTTTTCTCCTGAAAAAAATTTAAATTCAACTAAAGATGCTAAAAATCTTATTTGTCATTTTCCTATTTGAAATGAATAAAGATAACATTAAATGAGTTTCATACAATCCTTTCTCCATTCTCCATTTTAAAATGATTCCTTCTCTTCTATTTGCTGTCTCTGCAGCTGTATATTCTCGCCTTTGTTATTTTTCAGGCCAATCTGTCTAGTGATCTACCCCTTTCTCTTTATATGATTCATTATTTTGCTTAATCCCACTAACACAACTTTAATTGTCCTACCAATCGATAGGTTAAAAAGAATTCAATATTTTATTTATATATTAATTTAAAACCTTTTATCTAAATTTTAATTTAATATATTTTTAAATGAATTTGTATTTGATAGGTTGACAATTTATAACATTATACACAATCATATTAAGATTTATCATCAATAAATTATTGGATATATTTTTTTAAATAATTAAAAATAAGGAATATCATCTTGTAATTCATTAAGAAGTTATATTGGGTTAGTACATTAAATATAAATATTATATATATAAAATAATAATAGACTTTTTTTTGAGGAAAAAAAGATAAAAACTTTAATTTTAAAAGATGAAACTGAGTTTTAAAATTGACCAGCAAGACGGCTCGAGCGCAGATGCAACCTTAACCTTAGCCGTTAAGTTTCAGTCGAGAGGACACGCGTACAAATCTTAAAAAGTACTATGAAAAAGTAGAGATAGCCTTTTCAAAATCCACTATATAAAAACAATAGCCAATGCCCTTCCCCTTCACTGCACCAACTCTTCGCCCTTCTGTAAAATTCCCTCAAAAGAGAAGAAGAAGAAAATACCAATAACTATCAGCTAACGATGAGTTATTACAATCAGCAACAGCCTCCCGTTGGCGTTCCTCCTCCTCAAGGTCTAGTTTTCACTTTCTTTTTTACATATTTATTGTTTTGCTTTATTATGATTGATTGATTGGATCTGGTTATCTGATGGATCTGATCGAGAACCTTTTTCTTTTTTGTGATTGAGAACTATACAGGTTATCCACCGGAAGGTTATCCTCCAAAGGATGCTTATCCACCACCAGGGTATCCCCCACAAGGATATCCTCAAGGTTATCCTCAACAGGGATACCCTCCGCAGGGATATCCTCCTCAATATGCTCAGCCTCCTCCTCCTCAGCAAAAGCAGAGTTCGGGTTTCGTAGAAGGCTGGTAAGTTCTCTCTTTCTCCATTCTATCCATATACGTATAGTTGTTTAAGATGTAGTTTCTGAAAGTGATGTCGTTGCACGAGTATATCTACCGTATATGGTCAGATCTACTCATCTAAGGATAATTCTGAATTCTGCAAAATTCAACTGAGCGCGAGCTTTTCGGGATAAAGAAGAGAATCACAACAGCCCATCACGATTACCGATAAAAAGGGGATAGGATTTTTTTAACGTGATAAGACTGGCACTTAAGTGGTCAACGTCCCGAAAACACCCCCGTGCCTAGTTCTTTTATTTCTTTTCTCGACGGTTAGGGGTTATTTCGGTTATTTCAGATTTTCTGCAAACAACTTCCTCAGTGTTCTAGAAAAGGGTGTTGTCGTCTTGAAAAAAATAATTTTAAAAAGGAAAACACGAATTGATTCATAATAATTATATTAAAAATTTTATAAATATGAAAAAAAATTGTCATAATTTGTATTCCATAAATATTAAAACTGTGGTCATATTTATATGAGATAATCGTCAACTCTAACCAGGATTACCTTGTCAAATGTTGGTGATGTTCGAAATTCTTTTGATTTAATAAGTTATGTTGGTGGGCATTGCAGTTTGGCTGCTCTTTGCTGTTGCTGTCTTCTGGATGCTTGTTTTTGACTACCTTTTCTCCAATGGCAGCTTAGAAAAATATTGAATTGATAGGAGAGTTGAATTCAATTACCATTTTCAAACTTCAATTTCAAATGTTCTTCTTTCCCTTCATCGCTTTTTTTCTGCTTAATAATTGAACCCTTCATTGGATTTGAACTCTTGTTTACATACACTGTAATATTAGGATCTTTTTCCTTTGTTCTATATATTTTTGGATTTTTATTGTTTTTCATGGCCGGCTGATTGATTTTACTGTTTTATACTTGGAAGCATATGAAAAAAAGAATCAATTAAGAAGTATAGAAGGGAACTTATGAAAAGAAACCACCATGCCATGGCATGTCAACAATTTGTGAGAACTTTGTATGAACTGTAAACATTAAGCGTTCTTTTTTATATTGTCAACACAAATATATAATGGAAATTACAAGCACCACCAGAAAGCAAGAGAAGAAAATAGGATAAACTATAGTAGTTGGTCACCCCAACTATAAGAGAAGGAAAAAGAAATTATTACTTTTAAATTTGGCATAATAGCAAATTCAACTCTCAATATTTATACTTGTGTCGATTTAGTTTTGGTACTAAAAAAATATAACCCTCAACATTTCTTTGTGACATATGTTTCCATTTTTGGTATGTTCTCAATCAAATTTAGCTGATAATTTTTTTTTTAAACTTTTTAAGTGAAACAGTTGTTAAAGTAAAACTATAAAAACGATCAAGTGACACAATGTATAAATATTGAGAGTTAATTTTTTAGAATTAAGACTAAATTAACACAATGTATAAATATTAAAGGTTAAAGTTACTATTATGCCAAATTTAAAAGCTACCACGTCATATTTTTGACAGACATTTAACTCTCATGACCAAAAACAACAATCAAATGGTTTGTGACTATTTTGTAACTTTTCATAATTTGGTGACTAAAAAAGAAACTCACCAATAGTTGGGCGACTATGAGTGTAATTTTCCCAAGAAAATATGGCAGCTCTTGGAACTTGGAAGGTAAGGAATTTTGCCCGTTGGAAGATCATTTGGATTATAAAAAATAAAAAATAAGGCCAACAGAGATGGGCATTTGGTCTAGTGGTATGATTCAAGCTTAGGGTGCGAGAGGTCTGAGTTCAATTCTCGGAATGCCCCCTTTCTAGTTTTTGTTTTTGTACCTCAAATTTTTAGATGTCAGACAACTTTCAGATCCATTTGTTTTGGAAATTCAGGTGTAAATGTCATTTACGATTGTGTCCAACTCTTGTATGATTTTTTTTTATGTAGTTAGGAGATCTTTGAAACTTGAAAGATTACATCTACATACTCTAATATGTATTAAATAAGGGATTAGTTCTAGTGATGATTATGGGGCGGGCGGGTCAGATTTATGCCCGCCCCAACCTGATACTCTATCACCATGTTCTGATTTCAACTTGATCTCGAGCTTAAAAATTTTTAACTCATCTTGAACCTGAACACGAAAATTAATTATACACCCGACCTTGATCCGATTCGACGTAAATTAACTCAAAATATTTTTAAATAGAAAAGACCATGCTTGCAAAAAACAAAAAGGAAGACTTGGGAAAATAGAATAAAATGAGGGAGGAAAAGAAACTAGTGATAAAATGATGTTGGTAGTGATAAAATTTAAGGATTTTTAAACCTAATTAATATTAAATATATATAAGGGTAATTTCACACTAAATCTGACCCGACCATTCTCTAAAGCTGACCCGACCCGCCCCAAAACCCGATTTCAAGAAGAAGAAAAATCTGACATTATCGAGTATTTTAACCATCCTAATCAGGTCCTGCATGTCCTACAGTTATCATAAAATCTAACATGTACAGACTGAAATTCAGCTTGAAAAGCTTTATACTTGGGATGACATTGTAATTGGCTTTCTGAATACCTGCCTAACTCTGCTCAATTTCGTTTTAAAACCAATTTGAAGTAGAAATAAAACCAGGTTGTCATTTCTAAGAGCACAAAAACTTGCAAACTACCAGTCATTGGTTAAAAGAAATTATAGAAGTTGGGAAACCCATGTTCTGCATATGTTTTGGATTCTAGTTGCAGCTAAAAAATATAAATTGACATTAAAATATAGATGAAAAATTTAAAGAGCACTATATATTGAACCAGGTCAAGGCTAGAATGTTTAGTCTATCGAAAATCAACGTGACTTCTAGGTGGAAAAGGAGCTAATAGTTATAAATTAAAGAGGTTAGAGATCAAAAATTGGGCATTTGGTCTAGTGGTATGATTCTCGCTTTGGGTGCGAGAGGTCCCGAGTTCGATTCTCGGAATGCCCCAGTTTTCATTTTTTGTTCCCAATCTCTGAAGATAAGGAAATGAAACAGTAAATAAACAACCAGTTTAGCAACCAAAAAAGACAATATCAGGGATGTGCCTTTTTCTTAATCTGGGTTTGATTTAAGAAGCGTGCCTATGGGTCATGCTGACCAATCACCAACCTATATTCCTCGGTATTGACTTCATATTCTACGGTGAGCCTCTCCTTTCATACCAGTATGCCTTCAACCAAAGCTCAAAATGGGATTTAAGCCTTACTCATCGGGATTACAGTATGACTTTACAGCTAAAGTTGTTGCACAAATACAAGACTTTAGTCTTCATCCTTCAAGGCCTGACAGTGAAAAGGTCATTAGGACATTGCTTTAGCCTTTATGTGAAGAACTCCTGCAAAACTGATAACCATCTAGTATGGTTATCCATGGAACACATCTGGATAAGCAATTCACCATGTATTCAAGTAGCCCAAAGCTCACTAACAATCTGCTGAAAAGGCCATCACGTAAGTATGTAATGGCAATACACATGAGCCAAGCAGGCTTGAATACTTGTAACAAAAAATGCAATGAGAAACTCTTTATCAACTAATTACTAAAAAGAGTGGCCAAGGTGGATTTATTTCAGGATGCAATTTCAAAAGCTTTGGGCATCTAATTGTAGCAGTAAAATGGTACATTGAACCACGTCAAAAGTAAGAGATTAGGACACGTTGGTTTTCCAGGAATGAGTTGATGGAAAATTAACCAAAGCCCATTGGAAAGACAATAATCAATAAATATGAAATCAAACGAACATTGGGCATTTGGTCTAGTGGTATGATTCTCGCTTTGGGTGCGAGAGGTCCCGAGTTCGATTCTCGGAATGCCCCAATTTTTCTACTTTTTGAAGATACTTAAAATAGACCAGTTATCTAATAAGTCATCCTAAATAAAAGGAAAATAAATAAATAAAACTGTATGAACTATCTTTGCATGTTGACTGACTGGCCTTCATCCCTCAGAAATCATTAATCACTAAAATGTGTTTATAGTTTATTAAAAATTAAATAAATTGTACAAAATATTAAAAATTAAAATATATACATGAAATTTGTAATTTTTTTTAAACGTAACAAATATTAAAACTTTAAAAAGTGTGAAAATAATTAAAATTTTATAAAAAATGATTAAAATTGTAAAAAAATTATTATAACAAAGAGATTGAACATTTACCTTATGCCCATGGATGATGGATTGGCGAACACCGGTTTCATACATTATTTGATTAATTAGATTCCACTGTCTAATTGAAATTTTTTCAATAAGATGCTCGGAAAATTTTTAATATATTTAATATTTTTTTATACTTTTTATTTTTTTTACTAATTTTTAAAATTCTTACAAGTTCTTTTATTTTTTTTATAAATTTTAAAATTTTAAAATAATTTTTACTATTAATATAATTTACAAATTTTTTCCCCAACTAAAGGAGGAGGAGAAGTTAAAGGTTATTTTCTCAAATGGCTGCTTGGTTTTTTTTTTTTTTATAATTTTTGTTATAACATAAAGAACAAAAATGAAATAAAGAACAAAATAAAAAAGATGGTTGTTTTTTTTTTAATAATTTTTTTAAAAAATAGACACAAATTTTTTTTAGTTTTTATTTTTGTCATTTTCTAATTTCCATGACAAATGTCACTGAAACATCATAGTCAATTAAAAGTTTGAAAATAAGGATTATGAAGGTAAAACTCAAAGAACCTGTAATCAACTATGATCATTATTCTGCATGACAAAAACTACAGTACAGTTTAATACTGACTGAACAGGAAAAATAGCAGAATATATCACGTAGAAACTTGGAGAAGCATAATCTGGTCCTGGGAATCATGTCGAGGTTCCACCTTGAATCTCTGAGACACTGAAGAATTGGCTGCTTCAACTGGGTCACTGATTTTCACCTCATATTCTCCATGAAAAAGGGAGGCCTCAAAGAAACCAGCAGCATCCGTTTTGCCTTCTACCGTGGCCTTGATTCCCCATTCTTTCAACAGCTTGTCCACAACATCCCCAGTCGCCAAGTTCTTGAAATTATTATCAGTCAAGCACATACGGTAACATCCGTTTGGGTTCCAGGCAGACCATATTATCATTCCGCTAACACCAGGGTGGCTATGTCCTTCTCTCAAAACTTGTTCCAAATATATTGCCTGCTTATATATGATAAAAAATAAAAAATAAAAAAAGCCCCACAAAATTGCTTATATTTGAATGCTCATGGTGTGTTAATATTGTTGAACTCGAAAGTTACCTGATTGGAGCCGCTCTGCACATCTATTTCCGTTAGCCAAATGGGCAAATTGGTGGCAGCTAGAGTGTCAAGAGAAGATCTTATGTAAGGGAGGCTTGGGACGTCAAAATGGCACTCTAGGCCAATAGCCATTCGCTTAGCTTCGGCACCCATGAAAGTTTGAATATTTTTCAGTTTTTCAAGGTATTTAGCCGGCGTTGATGCAGCATCTCCCTTCTGCTCTAGGGTATTGAATTCATTCATAAACAAAGGTATGGAGTGATCGATACCGGCGGCCATTTTGTAGAAGGTGGCGGAAGCATCTGGGCCGAGCTTACTTTCGAAGAAATTAGAGTGCAAATTCTCATTAACAACGTCCCACCCGATTACTTGACCCTTATATTTAGTCATGATTGAGTTAATCCTTTTGTTAGTTGCTGCCGAAAGGTCGTTGGGTTGGAGAGAGGGCACCCAATTTGGTTGGTAATGAGGATCATCCCAGAAAATGTTGTGTCCTCGTACCGCAATATTGTGTTGTTTCATTAATGTCATTATGGAATCTGGGAGCGAATAATCTTCCTTTCCTCGGACTGGTTCGGTGGTGTACCATTTCATTTCGTTCTCGAAGGTTGTATGGGTAAACCTGGAAGTGAACCAGTTTTGGTAGCCAACGTTGTCGAGGATGCCCTTGTTTACAGCACAACCGATTGGTTTCCCTGAAGCCTTTTGGTGGATGGAAATCTTGGAGTTCACTACGGGATTCCCTTCTGCTTCCACACGGATTCTTACCCTTCTCTTTGTCTGCAAAATTAGACCCTCCATCCATTATGACTTACTTATTACTTCTCTGATCTCTCTATATATATTGTATATATTACCAGTCCCAGTAGAGTGACTGACCTTCTCAATGCTTTCAACATGATGAGACATCCACTCTTCTTGAGTGAATGGTTGCAAGGAGACGCTATCCACCCAGACTTCAACCGAGGTGTTATCGGTCTGAAGAAATCAGTGAGTTACAGAATCTTGGAATTTGGAAATATATAACTCTAGAAAAGAAATCCCTATGAAATAGTTACCTCAAAGAAAAGCTCAGCAGGGCCTGAAGCATCCACAGTGAGGCCACCTTTGAGCATAGACCAACACTTGGACTCGGCAACTGTTTCAGCAGCGCGCTTCAACCCGGTAACTGTTCTAAAGACTGCCCTCACGAGAGCTTTCTCTTCACTCACTTGAACCCAAGCTTCATTTACCCACCCACAGAATCAAAAATATATAAGTGTCCAATACATACATGCTGGACATAGGTGTATGCCAAATATTAATATTGAATAAAAGCATTTTGGATAACATAGATAATACCAGAGAAGGTATAGAGCTTGCCGTTCTCCAAAAAAAGCTTCTGAGAGACACTGTCCTGGAAATGGTTCCGTTTACCAGCCACAACGAATTTGTTGCCGTCTGATTCATTTCGATGTTCAATTACGGCATTCCCAAATGTAGACCATCCTATCAAACCCTCATTTAACTCTGGGTTCTTAATCATGCCTCCGCCATACTGAGCTTTATGAGGTTGTGCCAAACACTAGAGTTTTTCCCAAGAAAATAACTATTAGTGTTATTATCATGAAGTGTACAAGTAAATAAAATATCCAAAGGGAAAACTTGAAATACCTCAATGCTGGCTGTATAATCATAGGACAATGCATTCACTTTGACGAGTCCTGAAAACAGCGGGCTCCAAACTTAGTCGTACCCTTTTTTGTAATTTCCTTATTATGAACATCAACAATATTTTACCCTGAAATATATCATTGGCTCTAATAACCAAACCTGACAAAAGGATCGATAATGGTAAGAACAGAAGCACACTCTCTTTCTGCCAAAGCTCCATTGCTGTGTCTTCTTTTACCCTGAAATAAAGTCAAATCAATCGCATAACTAAAGAAATACTTGAAAACTACTAGTCCATACCTGAGACTGAATGTAAGCTTCGATTAGGATTGGGTGAGAAAATCAAGGCTGAAGGGCTATACACACACACATTGTGTATATATACACACACATTTGCGTAAAGTTCTGGAAACACACCTGTGCTTTCTTTTTTTTTTCTTTTTTAGTGTGATACATTTTAGGAAAATAACTAATTTATATACTTAAAATTGTAAAATATACTATAAAGTACTAAAAAATTTTTGCTAGTTTTCAGCTTTGCAGGATTTTACAACTTAATCAGCGGAGGCATTTATAACATACTACATATTTAGAGGAGATAATTGCTATTTTTCCTTATTCTTAAAATGGAATTTTGTTTTTCCTGTGTTTCTGTAACTATGTCATCACGATTTACCTCGTTTAATTTGTTTACTAATAATGTATGGAGTTGATAAAATATTTATCCATAATTTGAAATCTTAGACGATTCAATTTTAATTCAGTTGGTATCAATATTATCGTCGGTGTAAGAGAATCTGAGTTATCCTCTTATTTAAGAGTTCGGGATGGACTATAAGTAATTCTAGATATTGTATCAAAAAAATAAATACTAGGAATCATGATATTACACTAATATAAAAGGAAGTAAATCAAAAAAGAAAATTGAAATCCTAAAATTTGAACCAAATATTGGAATTTTTTTTATGCTCAATATATATATTATTTTAAAATATTTGAGATTGTCGGTATTTAAGTTCTGATTATTAACTTAAATGTTAAGTGATTTATGACGACATATCTGCTTTTTTTGATACAATGTCTAGAACTACCCATAGCTCCTCCCAATCCGTAAATAGGAGGATAATGCGCTTTAGCGCACTCAAACTCACGTCCTCCTTTATTGACAATAATGCTAATGCCAGTCAAGCTAAGACTCGATTGGCAATGAGATGTGATTCTTAAGAATGTGATTGATGGGAAAGTTCCTTATACGTTGAAGAGTGTTTATTAAAATCCCAAAAAACTTACATTAACATGTTCGGTACACTCAATGCTTTTTTTGGGAATGTATTAAACTCTACAAACTTATTCTTATTAAATAAAAGATAATAGACATGCATTTTAATATTTTCAATATTTTTTATCATTAACAAATATTTAATATTTAATTATAATTTTTTATTTTTAACCAATTATTGAATTAATCCACAATGTATGATTTGCTGACATTTTGATTGAATTTGTTACATGAATACATATGAAAATAACTTATATATATTAACTCAAGATTGTGAAGATGCAAAATTTGTAAAATTTTCTTCATTATATTGTAGGTATAAATTCAAGTATATTCCTATATTGCATATATATGACTTGAAATTATCTTGATACTAAAATTTGGAGAATGAATTGTATGAAACTGTGATTCCACGTCATCTCTATCCCTTTCCAATAAGTAAATAACAAATCAGATTTTTTTTTCTCCTGATTTTTAACTGTTTTCTCCTGAAAAAATTCAAATCTAATTAAAAATGCTAAAAATCAGGAGGAAAAATTTGATTTGTCGTCATTCACCTATTGGAAAGGGATAGGGATGACGCGGAATCATAGTTTCATACAATCCTTTCTCATAAAATTTGATATCGATGAAAAAATATATTTTAAAAAATATTTATAACAAAAGAAATGCATTGATTTTGAATCTTAATCCTAAACCCAATTAAAAAAACCGCTACTTTTGTCTTAGCAAATTCTTTTTACTTTCCATCGATATGGGAAAATAACTTTCCCACTAATTATCAAGCGAATCACATGAGAATACTAAATATTAAAATCACATTCTAACCAATTAAATTTCATGAAAAGTGATAATTTTTTATTTAACGCTCTCTTAATATAAGAGGTAAAAATGTCTATATAATATTTATATATTATTAAATATAAGTACAAATATTCAACAAGTGAATTAACATTAAAATTAAAGATTTTATGAAAAGAGCTAATCGTACCAAATATTATTAAACTATGACTCTCATTTTAAATTGGTCTCAAACTTTTAACACATTATAATTACATCATTAAATTATTGATGTTATATCAATAAGATCTGTCCATTACTCAAATTGTTGATTTAACCGTTAAATGAAACGTCGGATCTATTGTGACACAATTTAAAATAAAAATTTTAAATAAAAATGAGTACTATAAAAGTAGATGTTGTAAAAATCTTGATTTTGATGTTTTCAAAGCTCTTACAAAAGCTATCATTCACCCTTTTTTCTTTTTACTTTAGTTTTAGTTTTTAATTTTAAAATTATGCGACAATATTTTACTTTTCTTTAAAATTTTTATTTTAAATCATGTCACATATGATTTTACATGTCATTTAATGGTTAAATTAATGGTTTTAATAACAGAAAGGCCTAATTGATTTGACATGGATAATTTAAAGATTTAATTAGAATGTTTTAAAGTTTGGAGAGGGATTATATTTTGGGATGGCTAGTGCAAAAATTGAAGCTAATAAATAATAATAGAATTTAATATAGTGATTAACTTAATGTGCTTAAAGGGGTTGTGCCGGCGAGAATAGCAAGCACAAGTGGATCATGTTTTCCAAGAAACGAACTTTGTAGCAGATTACCTTATAAAGACATGTTTGGTTGAGGAAACCATCACTCAACAGTTTGATGTGGCACCTGAAAGTGTTGAACACTAGCTTCGAGAAGATGAGCAAGGGTTACAATACGTGAGTTAACTAATATTTTTCGAGATTCGTGACTATTCTTATTTAAAGTTTAAATCTGTGAATCTAATTAAAAAAATAATGTTCTTTACCATTGCACCCAACACTTGTTTTTAATTGTAGAAAACTTGTGCATTAAAATGTAGTCTTATTATTTCTTGATTATTGAAATTTTTTTTATTTCTCTTTATATTTTCTATATTTTAGAAATTTCGAAATACAGAAAAATGTAAATATTTATTTTCAATAAATATTTAAAAATTATTGGAAAAATAATATTTTTGTGTTAACATAAATTTCAATTAAGACTAATTCATCAATTAGCGAAAATAATAAAAATAATTTTTTTGTTTTTCTATTTTTCACATATTTTTAAAATTCAAGTTTAAAATCACATGTATTTACTAAAACCAAGTGAAGCATATTTTCTCACATTTCCTTGGTAAAAAATCCAACTTTTCTTCAACGACCGAAAGTTATTGTTTCTTATAATTTTGTTGCACTTGGACAATTTTCCTCATCTTTTTTTATTACAAAGAAATTGAGTGCCATTTTCAGTATCTCCCACACGTTGTAGCCTCATACCTAGAATCAGTATTAGCCTCATTTTCAACGTGCAATAAAGGAATAAAAGAGTTAATATTGAATGGATAAAATGTGGGTGCTTCTCAGTTTACGCTACTACTAAATTTGATCAAAATATGTGGTAAATAAAGTAGAATAAGAAATTTGGAGGTGTGAACCACTCTTTATTATGCTTATGGGATATAATTAAGTCACAAAGGGAAAATGGTAAATAACATCGGTTTTTTTATATAGGTATTATATATAGCGACCTTCACCACCGTAAGTCTACCTTCACTAACTTCTTAGCTTCACCTCTCATCTAGCTCTATAGTCGACACGTGAGGCAATCACTTCTAACAATTGAGCCACTTCGACAAAGCAACCATCACATATCACCTACATACCCCACACCCTAGGTGAATAGAGATGTGCAAACGGTTAATAAGGCCGGTTCAATTAGCTTTTTCAATTTAACCGACTTATAACTGTCTTTTATGTGTTATAAAATATAAATATATTTAAAATAATTAAAAATATCAAATATTTAGTCGGTTAAGTCAATCGGTTTGATTATGAAATTCAATAATAGATAACTGAACGATATAACCGAATAAACCAACCCTACAATCAATTTAACCTCCAAAATCAATTAAAATGAAATCGACTTTCAATAAAGTCAGTTTTAACCAACTTTTTATCTCATTTACAAGTGATGCCACGTTCCCACCTGACAAGTATCTTGGAAGCGAGTAGGTGGCCAACCAAAGGTAGCCTCGTATCCCACCATGCCCACCTATATAAACCCTCTATCACCTCAAAGAAAGGGTTTCCCACTCGTCTTATACACCATACTCTTTCTCATTTTACCTATCTTTTTCCTCTCTCTCTCTCTCTCTCTCTCTCTCATACTTTTACCGTCTTCACCACCAACATAGTACGACTCTTTGCCCAAATAAGGTGAACCATCTTGATCTACACTATCACCCAAAGACCAGGTTAGAAGAAATTGGATTAGTGAAACCAAGAGTGGTCATGTCATTTTTTGAGTCAAGGTTGTAGGAAATATAACAAGTGAATGATTTGGTTCAGTGGTTAAGTGTTATGCTTGTGTGTGAGAGGTTATGAGTTTGAATCCTTTGCCTTGCATTTTTGCTATTTTTGCCTAAACCCCTATCTTTAAATTTCTAACTTAAAAATCTATTTCGCTCAACTATTAGCAGGAATGAGCTTATTGGTTCAATGGTAAGGTATTAGCTTACCCTTTGGTCTTGTATTTAAATCCCTACACGTGCAAATATAAATATTTTTATTCCTTTGCATTGTGCCACACACCTGTTGTTTGGTGTTTTGATTGGGGGTCCATTGCACTTCAATTTTTGTGTAAGTAGCATATATCCTTCTTCCTCTATCGAGGTTTTTTTTCGTTATCTTGTTGATAAGTTGAAGGATGTGGAATTATGTTCCTCGTTTAAATTATGTTGGTTTGTTCTAGGTGAAGATCTCAAGACATTCAACCCTCTAGTAATTTAGTTGTTTCGTTAGTTGTTGTTTTTGCAAGGGTAAGTAATATTCGCCATTGTAAGGGTTGATTTTTCATAATTGAGTTTGATGGTTGTGTTGATTTAATGAATCAGGTTTGGTAAATCATTGTTAAATGGTTAGTTTTAAATAATGTTTTAGGTATTGGATTCTTCGTTATGGTGTTTGCATCGAAAATTGACCAGGTGTGTGACTCGATTATATGAAAACAACGAACGACGTAAATCCGAAAAGTAATTTTTCGACGTCACATGGCCGTGTGGTAGACTGTATGGTAGATCGTTTGGGTCACAAGGTCGTGTGGGTCATACAGGCGTGTGTTATGTTGTATGGGCCACACAGGCTAGGCTAGTTGGGTCGTGTGAGCCTATTTTTTGGAAATTTTTACCTAGGTCCCTTTGACTCCAAAATTCGTAATTAGACTTTCTGCAGGGTCCATTTGGCTTATATAAGACTTTAATTGTGACATATGTTAATATGTGTTTGTATGTGATATAGGTAAAGTATGTGAAAAATATATGTACAATTTGTGTTCTGATAACTCCGAAAGCATGATTACGTATGAAAAGTATCATGACATCTGTTTATGGAATGTATGTGTTAGTTTATTTTTGCATGTGCATCGGGATGGGTTTGATATGTGATGGAGGAAGCGTATTCTGGCAGTATTATTGCAAATTCGACGGTTAAATCGCAATATCTGTCTGGCAGCCCAGCTACATACCACCAAGTAAATGTTTAAGAGATCATGCTGTGAAATAGGTGTTTTCAAACTTGAGAATTTTTTTAAAACTCGTATGAGCTTAGCTAAATTAAGATTTCGAATCATACAATTCCGAAGCTAGATTTTAGTTTTTCAAATGAATTGATGTAATTACTTTAGATTTGGCCATAACATCTGGGCCGAGTGTGAGGTGTTACATACACCATTTTCTGCTCCACGCCACATCATTGTATCAACAATTTGTGCAGTGAGTATGGATAGACATGACTCATTCCACCACTAATATTCCCACAAACCCAGAAGAAAGAGACTAGGATCAACAACAAACTCAAACCTAGCTACAAATAACTTAAAACCAACCCTAAACTAGTACCAAATAACAACATACTAAGCCATAATCTCAACCAAGCAACCTTCAAGATCCCCATCATGCTTATGATCCTCATCATCTTTACTATGGAGGTTATTCTTAATACGACTAATACTCCCACTCAAATATTATGCTCAGTATCAACATACATAAAACTCTATTGTATTAGGGCAATACTAGTGCCTTTTAAGGCAAGCAAACCTCACAAAATCCTTATCGTGTTTACATTAGTTCATTAAGATGCAAAAAAAGATTAGAATATTGGAGGAAAACTCTTTACACAACAAGGATTGTATTAGGAGCAACAAAAGCGCCAATAAGAAGTTAATTAGAGAAACAAAAAATTGAAGAGTTAAAATCAGGAAGAGAATCTCAGCAACAAAACCCTCCACCTAAGGTTTAACAAAAAGAGACAACTTATTTTTTTTCCCAACTAGCAATGCAATCAACAACATGGAGTGAATCTGATGGACCCTTTATACCAACCACAGGAACACAATCTGCAAAGATAGGGATATTTTTTTGAAGAACATGTGCAAACACTATGGAAGGAAATGAAAGAATTCATAATGCAAAACTTATTAAGTGTCCTTGGATTAGGGCACCGGAAATAGTTGCACAATACATGTCGTCAACATTTAAGTTGTATAAGGAGGATTACAATGCTCAAAGAGAATCATAGCCTTTTCAATGACCCTGAGAGATAATGTTGGAGTATGGTACTTGTCATTGCTAATAGTTTCTATCCACACCTTCAACGAGTTAATCAATTTGTCTATGAGCAATTTTTGGCTAATAAAAAATTACAACAATCACCACCTTATCTTAAGTCTATCGAACACCAAAATGACAAACCTTTAAGAAAGTTTGTTTGTAAATTCAATGCAACAAGTATGATAACTAAAGGCATAATTGATGAATGGACAATCCAAGCCTTTATAGCAAGTATCAATCATCTACATAAATATGACTTAATAAACGAGTTGCCAAAAAGATTATCCACATTGCATGAAAATGAACTATGAGTATTACAATTTATAAGTTATAAATTAAAACGAGTTCGTATTTTAGGTTATAATTACCGTTTTTATTATTTTTCTAAAAAACTATGCTTAATATAAGTTCGGGTTACTTGTCCGGGTCAAATCGTGTTTGAATCATTTTAGATTTGGGTTAGTTTCGTTGGATGTGTTTAGGTTGTTGAGTTTTCATGATTAAATTCGATGAGATCAAGTACAAATTTAGATTGATTAAGTCAAATTTTTACGATTTAGATCAAAATTAACAAGTTTAGCTAGGTCAATACTTTGATAGCACAAACAATTTTGACTTTCTCAACACGCTTTTAAAATTTTGATCTAAATTTTTTGTCAACGACAATTTTAAAATTTAATTTGAAATTACATCCAACAATTTACTAATTGATTAATTAATCCATTAATGTCATAACTAGGCCTGTTTGTAAGTTAGATCAGATTGAATTTATACAAAGTATTTATATCTATTTTTTTTATATAAATCTAATTCAACTTGAAATATGATTTCACCTTTTTACCTAAATTTAACCCTATATAAAACCTAACTCGGCGTGGCCTGATAATATTTTACCATGTCTTCATTAAATTTACTTTTTAACCATACATTCTTTAGTGTTATCATCATCATATTATGTTAAATGTAATAACTAATAGCATAATTTATAAACATAATTATACATAAAGATTGCTAGTATAATTTGCTGAGATCTTGCTGACTTATTTACATCGTTTAGTGCGTGATTTTATTAATCAATATTGTCCAAGTCCTCTAGGTAATTAGTGCTAAATATTGAGCATTCACCACTTGGTTTGACTCTTTATATATATATATATATAATAGATTGATTTATTATTTTTAATTAGATTTGTTTTTAATCAATTTATTTGATTTTTAAATATTTTATATATACTTTTACAAAATAAATTTCAAATTTTGATTTTCTTTAAATAAAAAAAATAACATTATTTAAAATTTGAGAGAGAGAGAAAAATAAAATAGATAATAAAAATGAGTAAACTTTGCAAATCAAAATAAGTGCAGTAGAATTTGAGAGAGAGAAACAAATATTAGAATGGATCAAAAAATAAATATTGAGAATTGAAATAATTAAATTGGAAAAAAAATCAATACTATTAAAACAGGTAATAAATTTTTATGTTATTAGTTTAAAAACAAATTATAAAGTTTAAAAATATATATTTTAATATAGAGATGTTTTTATTTTTATGTCTAAAAAAATATAGGGATTTGTATAAAATATTAAGGTATTTTAATGAAAATTAAAATCAATAATAATTAATACGTCCAAAAATAGATTACGACAGATTGCAAGAAAAAAAATAAAAAAAAAAATAGAAAAACGTGTTATTATTGAAAGGAAATTTATTAATGCCTTCCTCATTTTTCTCTATCACATTATTTTTATTTATTTTCCTTCTCATATAATGCATTTTTAAAATAAATCAAGTTTTCATGAGATTACTAAAAATACTAAAATCTTAGTTTATCATCCTTATTCAGATTAAATTTATTTAAAAACATTTCATATCTAATATCGACATAATCTTATCGATTATAACTTAGCTAAACAATTAAAATTTACATGAGAAGTACAAAAAAATATATATCATTCATATCCTCGGTCAGAATGTGTGCCACATTGGGATGGTCGACGGTTACGAGCCATATTTCTTCTTGGTTCAAGTTGTATATTAGCCTCCTCGCCTTGATCGTTATGTCTTTGTTCGGGTACATGTTGTGGTCTCGGCCTCTCATCTTCTTCGCCTTCGTCTGTGGTTGGCTTCACGGTTGCCATTGTGTATCCTCATTCTAACAACAAGTGGTTGCGAAGATGTTCCACATTGGTAGAACAATGATCCCGGAGGTGTTTGCGACACCGCCGGCGTAGGGGTATAACTATATTGTGTCCCATACATTGATGGCAAAACAATCGGACTTTCGGTCAACCTATACGTCGTCACTGGATCCGTCGTCGTCTGAAACATTGATGGCATCTGCGTGTAATATGTCGAGGACGGAGGTCCAAAAATAAAATCGAGCATCAATGTAGAAACATAAAAATGTAGTGCCACATGTGGTGCTTGTGTAAAAATGACAAGGTTAGTATAAAAACTAGAATAAGTCGAGCCATACTAACTAGGGGGTGGTGCGCTCATCGATGTGGGTTCTTGCGTAGGTGTAAACGATGGACCCGCCATGGCAGCTGCTCCAAACCTTGGATGTCTAGGCGCCTATCGTGGCCTCGTATACAGTTGTCTACCCCTCGCCTCTTCCGTTAGCAGATATGGTTTGCCATGGACCCTAAACCATGGCATGTGGCCTCACAAGTAAGTAAAAACTCGTATCTTACGTTCCAAATGATGATATTGCTTGTGGAATGTAGGCTAATACTCATTTGTTCTCTCTCGCAAGTCGATTTGATGTAGATCTTCGATTTCTTGGGGTGCTGACGGAACCAATTGCCTAAACCCGAACTGTCGCAACACACTATCCGACTTGTGCATCTCCACTATAACGTACACTGCCAATGACACATTCACGTGCCAGATGTTGGGATTGACCAAGAATTTGGACGAAGTGCATTCTTGAATTGTCAGATCAGAGTATGGTGTCCATTCAAATTATATTAAAATAATAATAATTAGTTGTATATATACTATTAATTTTAAACCAACTACGTTAATATTATATAATTCAAATTCAAAAAATACATACATCCGCTTTCAATCATTGGTCTAATAGAAGTCGTATATCCCAAAGCTCATCTGGTAGTCTCACGTAACTCAGCCTATGGTTCCACCTATTCAAATAATATGTGAACAAAATAATTTAAATTTTAAATAATTTTATTATGATAAATATATTATCTAATGAATTTTACATTGTTACGAGTGGGAATGTATGAGGGTAATCCACTTAAAGACATAAAATGATAGTTGATACCACACCCATGATTGCAATAGTAGCATGCAACCACCGATTTTAATTTTGTATGGTTTCGTCACCCGTCACATCTACTGGTACAACATCGCCAACACGACTGACCCCCAACTGAGTTCGCCCGCTTCTCTAAAATCGACGAGTTTTAGCAACCACCTTAAATGGACAAGATTTCGTAACTTATCCAGCATTAGGAGACCCCCGATGATCATAAGAATGTAAGCCCGAGCATGTTGTTCCCTTTGGACTTCACTCGAATCTACATTGAGCCCACCAAAATTTCTTCTAAACTAATTCATATCTATCCAGGATCTATAAATTGTTTCCGGGACCCTCCCCAAAAGTTGCTCACATGCGTCTCTCCAATTGGTTGTGACAATTGACCCAGTCACTAGTGGGCCATCCTCCGGTAACCCGAGCTGTAACTGCACATCCTCGAGAGTGATAGTACACTCGCTGCATGAAGATGGAACGTGTGCGTCTCGAGTCTTCACATTTCCACCAACACGCTTACAAGTGTGGGGTCCAATTTACACCCCTACCTATAACGGCCACATGCAAAAGTCTTGCATCTCTCAAGTAGGGTTCGATTAAGGGTGATGGAGGAGCGGATTGATTACGGATATACGTCTCCAAAATCCGATCTTCTGGCTATATATAAAAAAATACAAAATATTAAATTTCAATATAATAAGAAAATATTTAAATTAAATTAGATTAAATATAATAAAAAACTTCTCATCATTTGCAATTGATCGACCGGAATATGGTTGCCATTCAAACATATTAGATATTTTGCTATTACTAATTTTAGAAAACACACAATAAATTGTAATAGAAAATAATTTATGAAAATCTTAATACAATTTTAGCAAAAAAAAAAAGAGTTGAGAGAGAAATAAAATTTGAGTGAGAAGTTAAAAAGAAATCGAGAGATAGTTGAGATTGAATTAGAAAAAAAGAAGAAAAGAGTTTATATGGAAAAAGAAATATAGCCGTTTGAGGTTACCCAACCAAATCCCGTAATTTTTCAAAAAAAAAATCAACCTAATTCAATAATTATTTTTTAAAAAACAGATTTTTATGTAATTCACTCCCTGTAAGATGGGTCACAATCCAAGCCTCTTGATCTCTCTATCCATTTTCCCAGTAAGCATGAATCCAAACATCTTAAAATAGCATAAAAAGGACCAAAATGGATGCCCAAAAGTGACGGGAACGTTCCCTTCCACAAAGAAATGACTGTACCAGGCACATGAATAACCGCATACTGGCACAAACACCAAGAGCCACCACTTAAACAACAGCGTACATAAATAATAGAGCGTGCCGGCAAAGTGCCACAGTCTTGCAGCTGGTTTTGAGTACTGTTTCAGGTAAAACACCCAAAACTCATCTCTTTGATATCAACAAAAGAGTACCTAATAAAGAGCGTTGATTACTTGAAATTGTTTCTTCTTTTCTTCTTTGTCGATTATCTTCCCACGGCAGTTCCAACATATCTTGTTATTATATAGGAAGTTATGTGGGAAACGATTTGCCCATTGTAGGACTCAGTGGACTTTGTTTTTTACTTTGATGATATGGTTTCTAAAGTCGTTAGAAATAAATGGAAAAATAAACAAATATATTAGCCTGTATGTGTACTATGTTTGCGTAGGGGCAAGCCAGCTTTATACCTAAAACTGGTCTGGGAAAATAGGAATCTACCTTAGCCAACAGCACTCAATTTAGCCAAAGGCTATTTCGAAAAACATATATACATTAGCCAAAGAGAAAAGGACCGGATTTCCCTTAATTTAGGTATGAAACGTGTTCGTGTGTCATTCTGAGCAATCACCGGGCTAAATAAAGAAAAGGAAAAGGTTAGAGGGTGGTGGAGTATGATATTGGAAGAAGAGAGAAGGAAAATTAACCTCGATGGAGGCAATTTATATTCGTTTGGGTGACCTGTTGTTCAAGCCTTGAAGGGATCCTGTCCTAAATGATTCTTTTGGGGCTCTTTAGAATATATATCATCACTTAAAAATAAGGTAAAATTATGCCTGGTCCCTCAAAAAATTTTAAATTTGATTTTTTTATATAATAATTTTAATTTAAATCTCATAAATTTTCAAAAAAAAATTGCTTAAATTCCCATTACCTTTTATTAAATTTTAAATTTGATTTTCCTTTTCGAGTTTGTAACTCTATATTTTAAATTTGGTAATACTTGCAATCGACTAATGGAATTGCTTCTATCAATTGCTATATGAAATGGACTCAAAACTCGAGTTCAACTTTACGAAAACTCTAGCAAAAGGGTAAGGACTGGAGTGTTACTTGAGGAAATTTGGTTTGCTTATTGTCTTGGCTGGGCACCGCCGTAATTTTTCATTACTTGGCACATTTTCTGTTCAACTGTGGATCATCACGCATCTTTGTTTGTTATTAGGTCATCAAAACCCAATTTAATTCGAAAAAATCGAAAAAGAAAATTACATATCGAGTTATTCGATTGTTTTAGTCAACTCGGATAAGTAATTCGAATTTTAAACTCAAGTCGAGTTAAATTTTACAATTTAAATAACTTAAATAACATATTAGTGTAAATACTCTTTTGGTTCCTATCAATCTTGAAAATGAACAAATTGGTCTCTTTCAACAAAAATTTCAAAATAATTTTGAAAATTCAAAATATTTATAAAAAAATCTAAATTTCATATTTTTAAAAATTTTAAAAATTTCTAAATTTATATATAAATTTTCTAAAATAATAATTTTTGGGACCTAAATAAGTTAATTAAATATTCAAATTTATTATACTAAAGTATTTTTTTTCTTATTTTTTTTTGAAAAAGTTTTTCAATCTATATTGTTTCAAATTTATGTGCTCTAACATAGAATTAGTTATATTGTAACAATATTTTAATATGGCATGTTTAAATTTTTAATTTAACTTGAACTTCACTCGATTCGGCTCGACTTAAATTTCATTTCACTCAACTCGATTAAAAAAATCAATTCAAGTTAGTACGATAAAATAAGACTTGTCAACTTGATTAACTCGAAATTTTTCAATCAATTCAATCAAACACTCATCCCTAATTGCATTGGCCAACAAAAACCTTGTTTTAATGCATTAAAAAAAATCATAGAGCTCGCTTGTAAAATAAAAACTTTCCATTACTTATTTATTAAATAATTACCCTAATAAAAATACTAAAAAGTTGTTTATTTTTAGAAATTTAATAAAAGGAAAATATATATACTAGTAGTAAAAGATATACATATAATCACTAAAGATTAAATAAAAGTAACTATATTTTAAAAATAAAATAATATGGGATGGGTTTAAATAGGTTAGGGTTAATTATTTATAAATATAAATCAATATATTTTAAATTAAATCAAACTTTAAACAAATTTATATAGTATTGAAATGATTTAGTTTAAGTAGGGGTGAATAAAATTCGATTCGATTTAAAACAGTTTGATAAAAATTTTAAATTTTTGAATTAAATAGTTCGAGTTATTCGGATCAACTCGAATAAAAATCAAAATTTTCGATTTAACTCGAATATGAATTACACAATTCGAATTTTTCGAAAATCTGAATAAGAAAAAGCAAAACTATGTCATTTTAATAAATGTTTACATTTTCTAAGGTTAAAAAGTCAAAATCATTAAGTTAAAAGGCAAAACTACGTCATTTTGATAAATGTTTACCCATTAAGATAAAAGACAAAATAATTATATTGTTTACGTAGTTAAATAATCTTGCACTTCATCTATTAGTTAAATAATCGGTCTATGTAAACGCAACATTGAGGATAAATAATAGGATTCGTTAACTCAACTGAAAATTTTTTGACTCAATTCGGAAATATTTTAAATTGAGTTCAATTGCTAAAATAATATTCATAAATTCAATTAAGTCGAAACTTTTTTACTCATTTTGACTAGATCCAAGAGTGATTTATTACTTTATTAGATTCGGGTGATTAAAAGTATGGATAAACTCAACAAGACAAATAGACTCGAAGGTCATCTTTCAAGTGCCGATGTTACCTCAACAAGTTGGTAGGTACTCCTCGCATCATGTCCTTGGTCTTAGGCAACTGCCTTTCTATTTTAGTAAAAGAAATTAGAGCCTCAACTGGCTCTCGATCTAGCTTGATGGTTTGGTTTACTTGGTTCAGAGTAACCGTAGGCCACAGGTCATAAGTTCGAGGGCCGTGAGAGAGAGCAGAGAGAGAATGAAGCAAACAAAGAAAAACCAAATGAGGTATTCCAAAATACCTCCCTTTTTGTGATTTTCAGGTTAACACCTTTTGGCGCTCTCTTTCTCCTAACACTCGCCTTCTCCCCTTGCCCAGCACGGAGAGCAATAATCAACAGCAATGGCAATATTATCACACTCTTTACACCAATGTCAAAACTGGTAATGCAAAAAACTTTCTTTCCCGACTTTTGATTCTGTCCTCGAATCTCTTCCCGCTTGTTCGATTTCTAGGTTTTTCTCCGCCAATCTGCCTTTCCATTTGTTAACTCACTTCGAAAATTTCTTCGTAATCTCTCTTCTTCTTCTTCTTCTTCGAATTTTTGTTTCATTAATTATATATACTTCAATTTATTAAGTGGTGGTTGAATAAATAAAGAGAAGATCCAAAGACTAGTGTACGAGATGAGCAAAGGATCAAAACTTTTCTGAAAGGAAGAGTGAAAAGAGGTATTTATTCGCCAAAAAATTGAACGTATGCGAGGAGCTCGAGTTGCAAAGAATACTGGTTTTTAAAGTTTAGAACTAATTACATAATTTGTTCCTTCTTTATGTTGTGGATTAAAGGATTTTAGAGCTTGAAACTACACTTGAGCTTTCCATGATTTGGTACATGTAGATATGGATGCGTTTTAGGCTGCTGATGAAACTTTTGAGTAATCCTTCATTGAAGGTAACTGTTGGCAGCATGTCTATTATTTCCTCCACTAATTATGAAGTTTCATGGATTTACGTTTGATTTCTTGAAATTTACTCTTAGTAAATTCTATTAATTCTATAGGCATGTAAACTATGTCTGGAGTTGATGTTATTTCTACAGTTTTCAAGCGGTATACTTGCTATATGGTTTAACAGAAAAGTTAGATTCTTTGCTTCTAAACTCGAAGTTCTTGATGCTAATTTGGGGTTGTTGTCTGCTGATTTGTTAAATTGCATATGTTCCGCTATGTTAGTTTCCAGAATTATGATCATAATTTCATGGCTGCCAGTTTATATGATGACGCTTACCTTGATATTACTGAGATCTACAAAGAAAGAAGCTTTACTGGTGGAGTAAATTTGTACCATCATTTTGTTATTCTGACTGCTTCTGTGATAGGCGTTTAAGCTGATGTCTTTCTTTTATCTGCCTATTCAGATCTCTGAGTACACGAAGAGACTGGTTTGACATGTAGAATAGCAGTGCCTCCAAATTGCTTACTATTTTCTGTCTTTAGTACACAATTGCTCTTGGCAAGTTGCATCTGCAAAACCCATTATTGCATTGGGGTATGTCCATAATTTCCAATGGGAAGTAATTGCTCCCTATTGATGTTGGATGAGAATAGGGCAATCTTTTGTTGATTAGCAGTAAATTGTTGTTGAGTGCTGAATTATTATTTGTTACGTGGTTATTTATCAGATACAGATGACAACAATTACATTCTGGTAAAAAGAGCTTGAGGAAATGGATAAAATTCATGAACTTTCAAGGCACAAAACTGTGGCTATGATAATCATTAAAGTTTATTACCAATTATTTAACTAGATTAGTCGCTAGATCTTCACGTGTTCATCCTCAATACTTCTTTAGTGTTAGTTTTGTTCGACCTTCTTTGTTCTTTTTTGGTTTATCATGTCACTTCGGTTCTCCACTATCATAACATATTTATATATTTTCCCTAGGTGGAAGATTGCTGATTGATGGCCAAAAAAACAAGACTGCTGATTGTATAGCGTGTACCCAACCTCCCCCAAAACAAGCATTACGAAGAAGATTCTTCTGCCGAGTGGGAGCCTGGAGACTGCAATCCTGATGGAACAAATAAAGAACTTAGCACCTCACTATCTCAGGGAATGAGGAATCTTTTTCATCAAATCACAAGTTTTGTTGGAGAAAACCAAAAGCACTCCGGTTTCATTTTGCGGAGAGGGTTCAGTCGGAGGAATCTGGCACAGATTCGAGCCCTTTGATGCCAAGGCAAAGATACTACAAGTTGATGTGTATAATATAAGCAGAATGCATTCAGGGCTGATAATTTGCATGAACTTTGATATAATATTTCTTCTTAAGTTTAGTTTGGGGTAGAAATCTAATTTAAATAATTTTCTCTCATATGTAATATTAAAATTCTTTATTAAGTTTAGAGTAACAAGTTAAGTAATAACAATTAAATTGAAAATTAAAATATTATAATAAATGACAAATGAAGGATAGTTTTGCTTTTAAAATTTTATTTTAAAAGAAATAGAAAAAGAAGCTACCTATTAACTATTTTCTTTTCAAAAGAAAGTGTGTGTGAGTTCTATTTAATAATAGGGAGTAAATAATTCACCCAATTTTCGTCTCACTTCTCTTTTCTTGAGAAGGGAAAAGGAGTTGATGAGATAGGAATCCACGTTTCACAGCGAGTAGCCATCCAAACAAAGTGCGAACCCCGAGATAGTAATTCAAAGCAAGCGCTCACTTTGTTTCATCCAAAACCAGCTAAAATCTCTATTGATAGTTCTCTTCCACGAGGCGGCTGCACACATGGAATTAACTCACATGGTTGCAGTTTCCAAATTCTGCTATCAAAATCCCAGAATTTGGAGCAGAACCCAAGCTCTTTCATCATCTCAGCATTCAGTTTCACCACTTCCATCATCCTCTAACCGATTTGCCCCCAAAACCCATTTGAATACTCTCCAAGAAGCTGCCAAACCATATGTTAGAACAACAAGCAATGGCATCAAGGAAGCCACTGTTAATATGCCATCCATGTCTGATATATTGGCCTCCTCTAGAGCCCAGAACCTTGACGTTCAGCTCCGAACTTTAGGACCATTGTTTAGGATCACTGCTAAAAGCCTGGAGACCAACAGGGAACTTGGAAGAGCTGAGGGGCTCGTTAGGGTCTGGTTTGGAGGTAAAATTCTGCACCTGGATTCCATTAGACTCAACAGAGAGACCCTAGGCATGGAAAGATCCATTTTTGGTATTGGTTTGTTTATTGGAGCTGTAGCTATTCGATATGGATATGACTGCGGTTGCAAGACTGCCGAGTTGCTTGCCATCAACGACTCCGATCTTTACCATTCCAAGGTTATTACCTTACCCAATTCCTCTGGTTTATGTTACTGGATAAGGTTTCTTACAAGAAATTATGCTTTTCATTTGTGTTTGAAATGTGGATAATTTATGTATTTTGATGATCTTTTGAAGTTTCAGCTTGTTAGGTTCTACAAAAGGATTGGGTTCAAGGCTGTGCATGAAGTGACTGGTTCAACAATTGGGGATATGCCCCATATGCTAATGTGGGGAGGAGTTGGAACTCGAATGGATGCCAGTATAGCTGAGCTTCTTGTAAAATGGTGCAGCAGGTTCAAGTCCCAGGACTGATTATGTCGGAATTAGTTGATACTTCCATGCTTTTATCCAGCCCTGCTATGAAATTTTGGTTTGCAGTTTGGTATGTTACTCTTACCCTCTGAAGAAGTTTTACTGCCAAGCTAGGGTCTTCTTTTGTTCAGCTCAGGCCTTGATCAAGGAACTAAGGGGAGTTCTAGTCAGCAGATCGGATGGGACTAGGCAATTAAGGAAGAGTTAGAGAGTACCTTAAAGAGTTCATATCAGAAGTTTGAATGCTCAAGCTGATTACAATAATGCTTTGAAATTATTCTATACATTCCTCCTGGAAATACCCCAACTACTGTCCATTATTGTGATAATGGAGAATTGTTCTCAATTTCAGTGAATTTTGATTGAAGTAGTTTCATGAATGGACTGTATTATGTCCATTACTGTGACCATTGTTTACATGAATTGATACAGCTCACTTGAATAAGATATCAGTTAATTGATATATGAAATCGGATTTTCATGAAGCTGTAACCATTTCACGGAAGGATAGCCATGCATCTTTTTGTTGCGAATTAGAAGGAACCATATATTAGAATCTTTGCCGCTGTTGAGAGAGCTATCGTAGCATGAGATGAGAGCAAGAGCCAATCCTATTCTGGGGATCTTGTCTAGAGCTTTCATGTCGAGTTCACCAGCAATGTTTAAGTAAGAGTTTAGTGTCACCTTTAATGGTACTAAATCATTTAGAATGCATGAACTCCAGCTGCATGGGAACTTTTTAGTTTCTGAGAACCTCTTAGTGACCTAGTCTTAAGTCACCCATTTGAGCCCTGAACTTTACATATCAAGAATCAAGCATGGAACTTTCCATCAATGTTATGCCGCCGGCAAAAGGCACTTACATTATAAGCATCAGAATGGGAGCATGGATTCTTATATTTGAAACAGGGCCAATGGTGTAGTTACAGAAATGTATTCCTAACCCTTGCAGAAAGTGTAGCAACATACAGAACTATTGAAGCATTGCAACATGGGTTTAGAAGCTGAAATAAGTAACAGTCAAAACATCAAATGCAATGCTTGAAGCACTAACAGTTGCTCAAAACATTACATCATTGGTTTAGGCCAGCCGAGATGGATAAGGCCAAACTGGTCTGTTTATTCTGCCTAAACTGCAATTGCGTTTTAGCTCCACCTTCAGCTTACTCTTCTGTCGTTGTAGGAAGAGGGAAGTTCAATTTTTGGGCCGATGTTATTGTTATAGCTTCCTATGAGGCCATTGCCCTGACAAGCAGCTGAACAAAGGACATGAAATTGTCGGTGTCAGAGAAGTTGGAAACAAGCATCATGAGACCTAGATTGAAGCCTAGCAAACCTGTCTCGATGAATAATGCCTTAATGTCACGATGGGAGAGTAATCACAGATCATTTAGTTTACGCCACACTTTTTTATGTTTGAGATTATTATATTATAAATTTTATGTCTTATATTTTTATATTTTACACTAATTTTTATAATATTTTTAAGAAAAATTTCAATACTTTTTAATTTAAATATTTTTCTATATATTTTTTTCATATTTTTATATTTTCTAATATTTTCTTTATATTTTTATAATAATTGGGTGACCATCAAGGCCGAAGCCAGAAATTTTAAATAAATTTAATTATAAAATAAATTAATGTATATCAAATTAAAAAAAGATATCAATTTGTATAAATCATATGTGAATTTTTATAACAATTAAAAATATGTCAATCATTATAAAATTAAATTATGAATTGCATTATATTTTAATAATTATATGTTAACCATAATGCATTTTTCAACTAATATATGTATATATTTTTTAAACTTACAACTATAATAACAATTACAATTATAAAGAATACATTCAAATAATTATAAATTAAAATTATAAATAAATTTAAAATTAATAAAAAATAAAAATATTCATTTAAGTTAAAATTAATTTAATAAATAAATTAGTATATTTTTTTATTAAACTTCAAGAGGATAAGTCGGATTTTTTACTAAAATTAAGGAGTTCGGATACCCTTTCCCTGAAATTAATTGGTTAAAATATGCTCTACAACCCTATACTTTTTAGATTTTAAAAATGCAAGTCTACTTTTCTAACATCCTTAATTTTTTTTGTTAAATTTAAGTTTATTATAATGTCATTTTTTTTATTATAAGGCTACTACTAGATTTGTCCAAGGATCAGGTAGCTCACTCAATCTGGTAGGCCTGGCTCGATTTGGGTCAAGCTTGGACAATGATTTTGGTACCTCAGCCTGAAACGATTTTGGGTCAGGGACTCGGATTTAGTTTAAATGATAAAAAATATTTTTTAAATTTAAATTTAAAGCATATAAAATATCAATTGAAAATGTTTTATTTTTAAGTATTTTATTAATTTTTTAACAATAAAATAAACTTTTTGGGGAGTTGACCCAACCCAAAAATGGGCATAGGCATGAGTTTTTTTTTAGAACCGAGCTTCAATTCGGCCCGACTCGGCTATGGATAGCTCTAGCTACTATTAAGTGAGTTTTTTTTTAATTTCAAAATTTAACACCAACGAATTTAACAAAAGAGTTTTAACTGTGATAACAATTCAACTTAAATTTTGAAATTTAAAAGGAGAAAAACTAAATTTCTAAAATAAAAGTAAAGTGACTAAATTTTAAATATATAAAGAGTATAGGGACTCAGAATAAATTTGAACCAAATTAAATGCGAAAGATGCATGGTTTTTTTTATTGGATAAATGAAGAAGCCCACAAAAATTTTATTTCGACTAAATAAAACAAGCCCATGATTCATTCATGTCTAGAACGAGTAATCGAATGGTGATGATGAAATGATGAAATTGAAGTTGTAGGATTAAAAAGAAGGCAGGTTTCCACGGGAACATAACCCTATCCATCCTCTTCTACTGGCAGCAAAGCAAAGCAGCCCTAGAAATTACACTATTCCAAAACACTGCAATGTCTCGTCGAGAGGGTCGAGATTCCGACTCTAGACGACACCGTTCTGGGTTCGACCGTGAACCCAGGTACTCTCTTTCGTTTCCCAATCCTTGATTTCGAACCCAAATGATGCCTTCAATTCTAACATTACCCCCATGTATTTCAAATGGGTTTTCAATCTTGTTTAATTTTGTCTAAAGATTTAATTTTGTTTATGTTGTTTAGCCCTAAGAGGTCTAGGAGAGACGGGAAACCTCAGACTGAAAGGCAGGTCTCCAGCGCTGACGTCGGAGACAGGCCCGACCAGGAGGAGAAACAGCGCCGTCGGTTGCAAGATGCTGTACCCCTTGAGGCGGCTCCGACACCTCCTGATTCTTCTAAGATTGAAACTGTGATTGTTGGTAAGGATTCCGATAGGAAAAACAATGGACAACATGAAGGAACCAAGCATTCTTCTGATCCAACTGAAGTGCCCCGCTCCCGATCCTATTTTCAGGTTTTTTTTTTATCATTATGATATCATTTCACCTTCATGGATTCGTTTTATTGCTTGGTGTATGTTTTTCATATGATTTTCGAGTTAAGTCTAAATTCCCCGGTTGATTGCCTGCTGTGTGGCAACCATCTGAATAACAATTGTTTTGTGTAGGAAGAGTGTGAACAATGATGATGATTTGTCATCGTCTGCTCTCCAAGAAACCAGTAGTATAACTTTCAGTCCCATGCTCTTGTAGTGTACGTGTTGAATGGTATTGGTCACTTTTGTAGTTTTGGGTTTACTTCTCCCAATAAAATGTTAATGGAACATTATAAAAGAAAATTACTGTCATTGTATGTGGATTGGAATCATACATATTTAGGGTCTCATGAAGTGCTACCCTTGCACTGATTTATTGAGGTCCAGAAATGGTTTAAGTAGGAATGATATTCTTGCATAACCTCCTACGGAAAACCAATGGGGATTTGAGTTTCATAGGATTGTGAGCCAGTGGAAATTTGCTTGTATGGAGCATGAATATGACTTGGAACCAAACAACCTGGTTCTCTTGAGTTCAATAGTTTGGTTATTATTCAGAGTGCATAAATCTTTTTTTTTTCTGGGCTAATGTAGCAGAATTCTTGTTCAGCCCCACTTTGTATGGTCTGTGTATATAACAATCTTAGGCTTGCCTGTGCATATGTCTTATAACAGCACGATGAACGTGGTATTGCCGCACAAGCTGGTCGAAGTTATGGTCGGAGAGTGGCTTCTGGTTAGTTCTTTTTTTTCCTTCTTTGGTCTTTGTTTCCCACACCTTACTTCACTTTATGCGATCATGTTACCATGTCGTGTCAGCCTTCACATTCAGGTTATAGATGTAACTTGTCAAAAAGAGTTGTCCTGAGATTGTGTTTACATTGGCAAACCGGTTTCTGGGGAAGCTTAAACAGCATTCTCTTCTTATCAAGAAAAAGGGGGAAAAAAAAACAGTGTTCTCTTGAAAATTATTAGTCAAATATTTCTTTTTCTTTCCAGAGCGTGGAGAGCGTGGATGGTGGAGGGATGCAAAGGATCATCATAGTGAAAGGGAAACTAGAACATATGACACGAGGCAAAGAGACGAGAAACCACAAGCCAGAGGTGATAGCAAAGATGATTGGCGCCATGATAGATTCTTTGAAATGGAGGCTGATCCACCGGCACAGCCACCACCCTCCAGGAAACGACCTGCATTTAGTGAGAAGAAGATCCCTGCAGCAGCTCAAAGTGCTGACCTCACAACAAAGGAATCGGAGAAGTCGAGCCATTCTAGCCACCATGTATTAGGAAGTGAAAGAAGAGTGGACAGGGACCGCCACCCCCGGCATTTGGACAGACCGGATAGACTCACTGCTGGAGATCAGGCTCCGAGCAGAAGAGAAGCACCCAGAGGTGGATTTTTATCGCATGAAAGGCATGGAGGTGGTGGTGGTAGCAATTTCAGGGGAAGAGATCGATTCAGTGGGAGGCAGGGGTATCGCTCAGGTGGCCCTCGTGTTGAGAAGTGGAAGCATGATTTGTATGATGAGGCGAACAAGAGTCCTCCCAGAAAGAATGAAGAGGATCAGATCGCAAAGGTGGAATCACTCTTGGCATCATAGAGCTTAAGTTATACTATTAAGTGGCCCTTTAATTTAATCATCAAATGGCAAGTCTGGAGCCATTTCCCGTACTCCAATTTTTTGTTTCTTTTTTTAAGTTGTATCCTGGTGCAATGTTAGTTTGTTCATCTGTTTATGATTGCAACTCTTTTGGTAGTAGTGGAATGATAAAATTGAACAATATGGCGTTTCTTTTAGGCTTCTAAATGCAGATCAATAAATAAACCCCATAATTCCATAAAAAAATGGTTCTTGCAAAATCATATCATAAAATACAACAAATTTGGTTATTTAGCTTGGCTGCGATCAAGATTATCGAGTTAAAAGAAAAGGCCGGAATCAGTAGTGGGTTCGTGTCAGATGACAGCTTTAAATCGCCACGTGATTAATGATTCTTATTATTGGCAGTGCCAATATTGTTTTCATGGTTGTAGAGTTTGGTTGATGATGATTTAGGTGAGATATCATCCTGACGCATGTGGACCACTTGTATAAATATGCTAGTTTAGGTTAAATATATCATCTGATTGACTTCCCCAACCATCAATGCAACTCAAAAATCATGGCTGCTTTCCCGGGAAAGTTTTTTACTTGTTCATTTATCTCTACAAATTTTCGGCTCTTAACCCTTTCATATCCCATTTTCCGTGTTCATTTATCTCTGTTTTCTTTATTGAAGTTGTTTTCTTTCGTCTCGTCCAAATTCCTTGTCTCTTTGTCTTTTATCAAATGGCCATGGATACAACAAGAGTGACATGCATGAGGGAAGGGTTACAAATTTGGGGGAAATGCTTATGACTCTTGATTTAGAATTGGACTCTTAAGATTTCCGTAAAATGGCGTTGGTGGGAAAGGCTGGGCAATCGAGCCTAATCCTATTCACCATATTCTCAAAAAGGCATGGCCAGTTGAGGATTCTTTCCAAATGCTTGAATTGGGTAGCAGCCTATTTATCTTCGTTTTTAGAAAGGAAAAAGACTTGAAGAAGGTCGTAAATGGTGTGTCGTAGTCCACTATGGATCATCATCTCATGCATAAAGAATGCCCAACAGAAGGTAGCTTCAACTTCAAGGTTCAAATTCATGATTAGGAATGGCAATGGATAAGATATTTGTAATTTTTAGATTATTGGAATTTAAATTCGTAAATCTATCTAAAAATTCAAATCCGTAAATTATCCAAGTATTATTATTGAAATTCATATCCGAATTTAATATTATTATCCACCGGATATTCAAATATCTGAATCTACAAAAATTTAAATCCATGAAATAATATAAAATCAAACAAAAAATAAATTTAAATAAAATTTATCTATAATCAACAATAAATAAAAGTAAATTTGCAAAAGTAGTTAAATAACTATCCAAACAAATTAAACATAATAATTTCGTAACAATTTAAATATACCTAATAATTTAAAGATAAGAATTTCGAACAAATTAAAAGTTCCATAACAATCTACAAAAAAAAAATCCAAATTTAACATTTTCAATCATATATCAGATATTTGAATCTGCAAAAATTCAAATCTAAATCCGCGAAATAATATATAAAATCAAACAAAAATTTAATTTCAATATAATTTATTCATAAAAAATTCCAAATTAACAAAAGTAGTTTAATAATAATCCAAACAAATTAAACATAGCAATCGCACAACAACTTAAACAAAAGAATTCCAAACAAATTCAAACTTCCGTAACATTCTAAAATAACTTAATTACTTTAACCCATGCTATTTGTAAATTTTGTAATCTACCATAAAGTTAGTTACACATTTAAGGTTTAAGGCTACGTATCATTAATATAACTATGTACATTATAATATCATGATTGTATATAAGGTTACTTACATATCCTTAATGATCGACCTTAAATATATAATAATAATTGTATATATATTATAATTTACCATAAAATTAGTTACACGTTTAAGGTTTAGGTTTCATATTTTTAATTAAAGAAAGTAAATTATAATACTATGATTGTATAATAATTATTATGTATTTGTAATTTACTTATATATAACAATTGAGATATTATATGTAGTTAAACGTGAAAGTATACAATCTTTTGTAGTATAATATTTACTAAATATAATTATATCTCACATTATAAAATAAATTCATATTAATTATAATATTTTTAAAATTATATAAATATTAATTAATTTTTTTTGTTTAAATTATTAATTTAAGGGAGTAAAAAATAGTTAACGATGTTGAGGTACAAAAAATGAGTCGTATAAAGAAAGTGAAGACCCTTCTACAAATAAAAGTAGTAGACAGATGAGGGCATGAAAGGAGGAAATATTACGAGCTTGTTAAAAATATATTTATGTTACTTGTTGGGGAAGATGGTACCACTTGGGCTAAGTGACCTATATGCCATAGGTCAGGGGTTCAAACCTCTGTCAAGGGAGATACGCTCACGTCGCTTTGGTGGGTGGCCATATGCCTATGTACGGTCGAGGTGTTCCCGGTTCTGTGAATCAAGCCCTCAAGGTGGCTCTCATGGCAGGCTAGCTCCCGGTAGAGCACAGGAGATAAAACCCTCTTCGAGACAATGCCTTCAGTTGTTGGGGGTTCGGTCACTTGCCTAGTAGACAACACTTCGAAGACTTCTCTTAAAAGAGGTGGCTAACCCTTAACAACAAAATGCGCCTTTTATTAACCATTATAATCCAATACATAATATGGTTAAATGTAAGACTATTACAAAACCGTTAAAGTTACTTATAAAGTTGTAATTGCGAGGTTGATAATTTTTTTTTCTTTTTATAAATATGCCTTCTTATATTATCTATATTATTTGGATGATAATATGTGATCTTAGTTCTCAATTTTGATTGGTTGGAACTTGACTATTTTGATCCTTTTTCGAATTGGTTTGTATCTTACTTTGACCATTCACTTTTTTTTTTCTTGTTGTTCTTCTTTTAATTCACTAGTACACTTTCTTTTAAAATATTTTTACGTTCTTGTTAAACATTGAAAACAACTAAATCTGAATCTTAAACACAAAGGTTTCCACGAAGTTAACATACATATAGTAACAACAATTTATAAATACAAAAGTTAAATTTCTAATAAATATTCAAGATTATAATGACAATCAATTCTATTTCTTCAAGGGTTTATATTAATCAACCTCTAAAAATTATTACCCATCAAGATATTAGGGATCTCATACAAAATCAATATCTAAAATAATTTAATCAATAAAAAAACTAAATCTTGTATAAAAATCTTATTCTATCACAAAAAAATCTACAATCCTATTTTTCTAATGATTAAGTAATAAAGGTTGAAGTCGTTTGCTTATCTTTTGTTTTGTCCAAAACCTTCGAGCTGGCTATCGCTCGCCCTTTTTTCCCTCCAACCTGTAACACCCCTAACTCGTATCCGTTTTCGAAATAGGGTTATGGAGCATTACCGAAAAACTGTAACATAAAAACATTCATTTCCAAACATTTCATTAATCATATCATAGTTCATTCAAACACATGTATATTGTCCTTTATTTAAGCCCTCGAGGCCTTAGAAACACTTTAAAAACGATTCGGAACTAAATAAAAAACATTTAGAACTTTATGAAGAAAGATAGAAAATTTCACACTATAGGGGTCACACAGCCGTGTCCCAGCCCGTGTCACTCACTAACTTAAGTCACACGGCCAAGCCACACACCCATGTGCCAGGCCGTGTAACACTTGAAATGGCCTCACACACCCGTGTGCCAGGCCGTGTGTTGGGCCGTGTAACTTTTGAAATGCAGTCTTTAAAACCTATAGAAGACACATGGCTGAGACATATGCCCGTGCCTTAGGCTGTGTGGACAAGAAAATTGTCAAAATCAAGCAATTTCTTTCACTCTTTCAAACATGAACCTACAAGTAACTTGCACATAGCAATAAGTGTAACACCCCTAACTCGTATCCATCGCCGAGACAAGGTTACAGAGCATTACCGGGGTTTACGGATCAATTAGACATAAATTTCAAATGTTTCATTACATATCAATATTCATAATAAAACCAATCAAAAATCATATATATTGTCCCTTAAACGAGCCCTCAAGACCCGAAATACATATTAGAAACAAGTCGGGACTAAATCGAAAACTCTGAGAATTTTTCAAAAATATTTAAAATTTTCAACACTGCAGGGGTCACACGGCCGTGTCTCAGTCCATGTCTGTGCTCGTGTAACTCTCTAACTTGGGTCACACTGCCAAGTCACATGCCCGTGTGCTAGGCCGTGTGAGCATACTGATTTGCATTCTTAAAAAGATACAAGAGACACACGGTCGTATCACTTGGCCGTGTGTCATACACGGCTGAGACACACGCCCGTGTCTCTACCCGTGTAGACAAAAATAGACAATTTTCTAAGTCACATTTCTCACCCAAATTGACACCAACCTAGACTCAACAAATTGCACATAAACAAACCACAATAAGGCATTCAAAACAAGATAAAATCAAGTCTTAAACATGTATCATCACCACATACAACCAAAATGCCATTAGGCACCTCAAATTACAACTTAAAAACATGTCAACCAAATATCCAAACTTACCTAATTAATTTACCTAACCAAGTTACCAAAGTTCACTACAATTCGAATACATACATACATACATACATACATACATACATACATACATACATACATACATACATACATACATATATCACCCATACTAACATCACAATTATACCTTAATCTCATACCAATATGTAAGTTGGTTATATAAACAAAATATTATTATTCATAATATTTACATAAGCTAAACTTTGACTAAGACCGTACAAAAGCCTATACATGCCATATAAATCGTATTTAGCGTTTCAAAAACTACCGAGATAAGCTAGTTAGTGTGACTTGAGTGCTGATCCGATCACCCAATCTTCCGAAAATCTACAAAGACATTAAACAATACAATTAAGCTTAATGAAGCTTAGTAAGTTCGACGGGTAAAACAAAAGAAAATCTTACTTAACCTACTATAACAAGTCAAATAAATAAAATCATTCATGTCAATTCCTATCACTCACGACTTCAATTGATAAATACATCTGTATTCAAATTAATACAAAAATAAATAACATGTCTTTCAAATTCATTAAATAAATCACTTTACCAAAAAAAATTTCCATTCAAAGAGCGACTTACAGATAAGAGTACATCGTCAACAGAAGCTCATAAGAGCTGGTCCATCTGAATATGTCAATAGAAGCTCGAAAGCTAAACAAAAGCTCGGAAGAGCGAAACAGAAGCTCGTAAGAGCTAATCCACCTAATTATGTCAAACAGAAAGTAAAACATGAGAGTTTGCAACAAATGCTAAACCCTGATTTATTTATAAATAATATCGTTGTCTCCCTCCAATACCATCATACACCAAATTACGAATGTACTTAAATCTCGCGTTCAATTCAAATTGAATATCCAATTCAATATTATAATTCCAACAATAATTCAATTCTAACAATAGAATAAATGCATAATACCATTCATTAATTTATAAAAAATATTAAATTTTAACCGTACGAACTTACCTGGACTAAATTGTAGTAATTACAAAAGTTTAGGGACTATTCCGCTATTTTTCCTTTTTCACGAATATCTACGGGATCTTGATCTAGAATATAAAACAACTCATTTATTAGCATATATTTCATTTCCAATTCATTTTTACAATTAATACCCTTTTATTTTTTAAATTTATGCAATTACCCCAAACTTTCATAATTTTTGCAATTTAATCCCTTAATTTATTAATCTATCAAATTAACTAATTTTCTCAATCAATAATCTATCCAAATATTCTAGGCCTTCATACAGCCCCTAATAAACCAAAAATTCACTATTAAACCCTAATATTTTGACATTTTCATAATTTAATCCTAAAATTAATATTTAACAAAATCACTTTATTAAATCATCATACAACAAAATTAAAGCTCTAAATCCATGTTATTCATTCTAATATTTATCAATGAAAACTTCCAAAATTTTTAATAAAATCAAAAACTAAGGTATAGTTTAGTTGGACCTAATTGCAACAATCTCAAAAACATAAAATTACAAAAAAAGGTAAGAATTAAACTCACATGAAGCAAAAATATGAAGAACTAGTTTAAAGAGTTCTCTCCTATGTTGGTTTAAGCCGAAATTAGAAGATGAAATCTATAGGAAACCTTTAAATTTTAATTTGTTTGTTTTTATTTCACCAAAATTACCATTTTGCCATTCAATGGCTTTATTTTATTATTTTTCCTTACTTTCCGCCCCACATTTTTAATGTAGGTTTATTTATTACTTAAGTCCTTTCTTATTTATTAATCAAGCCATTTAATCACTTAATTATTATAATTAGCAAGTTTTGCACCTTTTTAATTTAGTCCTTTTTAATAATTTTTTTCAACAAAACTTTAATAGCACCTTTTTAATAAATATTTATAAAAATATTTATAGCTCGGTTTATAGAAACGAGGTCCCGATACCTCACTTTCTAAAACCACTTGACTTAGGGTTTTACCACTCGAACCTAATAAATCATTATAAAATATAAATTACCAATTCAAAAACTTTTTTAAAACCATATTTGACTTGTAAATATTAAATAATAATATTTATGAAATTATTTGTCGGATTTGGTGGCCTCAAACTACTGTTTCTGACACCACTGAAAATCGGGCTGTTACAATAAAACCTTAAAACATGCCTTAATCATGCATAAAATGACCAAATATCTATATCAAATGTCCATACAACCAATATACCAAAAGGTACATCAAACACAATTCATCAAACTTATCTAAACATGTGCATTTTTAACCAATCATCAACCATTCACACTTAACCTATTTCCATACCAAACTTACCATATTTGACCACAATTATACCATTACAAATAGCTCATATCTACCTCAAAGCATAACTCAACTTGGCCACATTATTATCATACCAACACATACCAAATTTGGTAATTTCAAACATGATCAACCTAGCCATAAAAACATCAACCATCAAGACATCAAAATACCATAAGTTTCACAAATTCAAAACAGCATTACATGCCATAAACATTACTAAACATTAGACATAAGTCTCCCTATACATGACATTATAACCATGACCAAAACATCAAAAATCTACCAATAAAATCGCTGGATAGCGTGATAGATCTCCGACGAGCTTCCAACCCAATCGAGCTTCCGATAATCTATAAGGTAAGAGAAAGATGACTACATAAGCAATGAATGCTTAGTAAGCTTGTATAAAAATTAAACATAATATTCCATTTCAAATATGAACTTTATAAGTCATAAATAAACCTATACCAAAGCCTCGAGATTTATCAAACTATATAACTATCAACTCACAAATGAATAAGTTTATTAACATCTCGTATACTATCCATTTATAACACAATAAGGTCTAATAAGTTGAATTACATAATCATCAACCTTTTCTTAAAATGTTAAACCTTTTCATTTACTTACTTCTCATTCCATTTACTTAGCATAAGCTTAATTACATTATCAATTCACAAATTAGTGTATTTATCCATGATATAAGTAAATTCACATATATCATAGTTAAACTTCTTCCTTACAAGTAAGTCCTTTAACTCAACAATCTTTTTATTTCATCATATTACATCTCAACTATGAACTTATCATTTCATTACCTATTATTACCCGTTTCATTTGCATAACACACAAGACATAAACATAAACATCAACCATAGCCACAAGTTAGTGCATTTAAAAATAGCTATTTTAGAATTAATTACATGATAAACCATTTCATAAGAAATTACATACTTTGATTCTTACCACCCCTTTCATGAACATAAGCATCTTTCCATTTGGACACTTATCATTTCAATACATAACTTTAAAACTAACATAACACAATCCAACCAATAGCTTGGCACAAGTCTAAGCATTATTAATAACACATGTTAGTGCATCAATTCATAATTCACTTGAATAACATAAGATAAGTCACTAAACATGAATAACCTCACTTGAGATCATCAATTCCATGAACATAAACATACTTTCATTTAACATTTCCTTTTCATTCCTTTTCATAGTTTTCATGATATAAGTCATTTGAATACTTGTAATTCCTTCCCTTTTCATGCCCATTGAATCAAATGAAATAACATTGAATATTAGGCAAATACTCAAGTAACGATTTAATTCTCTAAACACACTACAACATCATGATTTAATGTATTTATAGACATAATAAGAATATATAATTACACCAAAGAATTAATATTCATTATCAAATTATACTAGTCCAACACTCAACTCGTATTCATACTTACGATACATACCTCACTTGAAATGTGTTACTTGAATATCAAATGATTGGAGTGTGCCATGGTGTCTTTCAACCATGGTCTTATTCATTTTTCGTCGTGTTGTCATAGTGTCTTTCAACCATGGTCTTATTAATTTGATTCGTGATGCCATAGCGTCTTTCAGCTATGGTCTTACTTGATAGAATTGTGATGCCATAACGTCTTTCAGTCATGGTCTTCCTCGATAGAATCGTGATGCCATAACGTCTTTCAGTCATAGTCTTACTCGATAGAATCGTGATGCCATAACATCTTTCAGTCATGGTCTTACTCAATAGAATCGTGATGCCATAACGTCTTTCAGTCACGGTCTTACTCATTAGAATCGTGATGCCATAACACCTTTCAGTCATGGTCTTACTTGTTTCTAGTATGGTGCCATAGTGTCTTTCAACTATGGTCTTAATCATTTTCCTTCAAGTCAATAAACTCAATTCATATATAAACAATTAGATATTAAACAATCAAAACCATAATTAATTGATTTAATCAAGTTATGAGCTTACCTGACTAAATTGTAAAAATGTCAAAGTACAGGGACTTTTTGGTAATTTTTCATTCTCCTTGACTTGCCACTTGATCTTGATATAAATTAAATATTTCATTCAATTTATTAATTTAGATGGTAAAACAATTTATTTTATGCAATTTAGTCATTTTTGACATTTTACAAAACTACTCCTAACATTTTACTTTTAGTCAATTTAGTCCCTGAGCCTAAAACATGCAATTTAACCATTTTTATTGCAAATTCATATCAGCCGAATATTGATAGCTTCCATTTCAGCCTATTTTTGCAACAATTTCACACCAAGTCCTTATATTTTTACTATTTTAACAATTTAATCCCTAACCGTTAAATTCATCAAAATCACTTAACAAAATACTTATAAATCACAACTAATACTCCAATTTCATCATTTAACATCTAAAATAAAAAAATTCATCAATGACAACATTCAAAATCTTTAAAGTTTCAAAAACAAAGGTACGGGCTAGCTGGACCTAGTTGCAACGATCACAAAAATATAAAAATTACTAAAAACGGGTTTAGATTTCCTACCATGCAAGAAGGCCGAATGTTTAAAGAATTTGAAGCTTCCAAGATTTCCTTCCATGGTGGCTCATCCAGTGGGAGAGAAGAATGAAAAAGAATTGGAAATTTTCTTTTCTTATTTTTATGTTTTATTTATTAATTTAATGTTATTTTAATTATAAAATTTAATTTAAACAACTAAAACCACTTATTCACCGTCAATCATAATTTAATACGACAATATTGTGATTTAAATCCCTTCAATAATTCTATTTAACTCATTTACTAATAAAATTTAACTTTTGCAGTTTTTACAATTTAGTCCTTTTCATTTAATTAATTATCTAAACATTAAAATTTTTTATACAAAACTTTAATACAACCTTAATAGCACTCTGTAAAAATTTATAAAAATATTTACAGATCGGTTTATAGAAACGAGGTCCCGATACCTCATTTTCTAAAACCACTTGACTTTGGGGTCTTACCACCTGAACCTAATTGTTCTTCCTTTTAGCACAAATTATTAAATCAATTTTTATCAATACACCATATAATATTCGTAAATATTAAATAATAATATTTACGAACTCACATGTTAGATTTGTGGCCCCGAAATCACTGTTTCGACACTTCAGAGAAATGGGCTGTTACAATACCAACCCTTTCTTTCTTTCTTATTCTCATTCACTTCACATGTCTTCTCTCTTTCCAATTTGTAGATCTATTTTGTGGGTATCTTTGTTGTCTTTACAAGTTGTGATGGACAGATGACAGCGTCTGTCGTTTGCTAAAACTACACCAGCCACTAGTAGTCTTTCTTGGAAAGTGGGTGACTCTTCGTCAGCTTCTTAATTTGTTTCTATTTTGAGAGTATTTCAGAATAATAAATGATTTCATGAGTCGATTTGGACCTATGCTATCTTAAGTTTTATATGCTTTTTGTTTGTTTTTTCATTCTTTAATAAGTTTTCAATTTTAGAAGTTTTTGTCTGCTCTTGTAGCACATTTTCTAGTCTTGCTTATGTATGTAACTTTAGTTTTACAAGTGATTTTAGGGATGGTTTTGTTTTCGTCCTTTTTAGTTTGGTGAATGCTCGACTCTTTTGTCAATTTTTGCTCGCCGCTTTGGACCATCCGGGGCTGATTTCTTTATCATATTAAGTACTTGCAATCACTCTAGATATGCCATGCTTAAGTTGTGACAAAGTCAATTGTCAATTTGTTATGATATTCTATTGATGTCGAGGCTAAAGTCTTTGTTGTGTTGATAGAGTTTGTCCTTCACCATCAAATTAGGAAGACACACTTGAAAGTATTAAAAAATTTATCACCTATCTTATAAAATTCTAAAAAAAATGTGAGAAAATAAAAAATTAAAGATTTTTTGGTTTTAATAGATGAAGAAATGAATTTATTTTTGGGTAAATTATAAAAATAGTCACATTTATTTGCCTCAGATTACATTTTAGTCACTTATGTTATCATTTTGTTACAAAGTGGCCGCTCTGTCGTTAAGCTCCATCCTCCCTAGTGGCAATCCTACGTGACAGTTCAAATGGGTTTTAAATGTCAATTTGGATGTCCAATTGGGATGAGAATAGTTTTTCAATTAAATGGAAAAGAAAGCTAAAAGAAAAATGAGATGAACAGTTGTTCTTTTCTAATTTAAGGTGTAATTAATTTAAAATTTTTAATTAATAAATTTATTTAATTAAAAATCATTCTCGTCCCAGTTGGACATCCAAGTTGACATTTAAACCCCATTTGGACTACCACGTAGGATTGCTGTTAAGGAGGTAACGGAGCTTAATGGCAGAGTGATCATTTTGTAACAAAATGATAACGTAAGTGACTAAAATATAGTATTTCAAATATAAATAATTAAGATGTAATCTGAGACAAACAAAATTACTATTTTTATAGTTTACTTTTTTTTTATTTTTTTATATAAAATGATTCTTTTTAAGAATATTCTATTGTAAAACTTTCAAACTTATCGTGCGTTCATAAGTTTTTTTTTAGTTAGGAATTTGTAGAAAATGAATTTATATCAGGATTTTTAAATTTTTAAAAATAAATTTCTTTTTTAAATTCTTCACAAATTTTAAAAGTCTCTTATAAATTGAGCCACAATCTTATATGGGGGGTTCCCCACCGAGTAATAAATATGATAGGGGCGGTGATTAAGCCATAATTGGTGACTACATGACAAAGCCATTACTTTACAGTACACTGTTTGAATGTTGAATTAAAGGCAAAAAGCCATTATTTGAGATGAAAAACTTTACCCTATTTTACAGCACTCTTGCTTCCTGCTCATCACAACAAAATAAATAAACAAATCCATGCAACCAAACATTTAAACAACCCAATCATCGTCGTCTAACATCACCAGTGCTCCCCACTGAAGTTTGCTGATGAGCATAGGAACCAACACTTGAAGAGCCGTTGTTGTACCCCAAACCTGACCTCTGCTCAACAACCTCCACCGTCGCAGGCGGCTGGAACTCAGACCTTGTTCGCCGGTGAGACGATCCCTCCAACAAATGGTAGCTACGGCTAGATCCCACCGACGTCGACCTGTAATTGTGGCCAGGCTTTTGCTTCTTCATGGCATGGATGAGATAAGGGATTAAGCCTTCCATCACTCTTAAGTTTTAACTCTATATTTGAAACCCTAAACTTTTGGAGTTCTAAACCTGTATTATGGAGTTTACAATCCTAAGGCTGCAACATTATGTATTTATAGCAACGTTTCCTTGTTGACAAAATTGAAAAAAAGAAAAAAGTAACAAATTTAAAAAAAAAATCTCTGAAAGCGATATAAGTGGATGAATATGTTGCTACTTGCTTCAAAATGCATATATAAAAATATATATATATGTTATATGATAGATGAGGTTGATGATGTTAATAAACTGAAATAGTCAAATGGTGGGGGTGGGAGACAGCTGAGCAGATTTTTTGTTTGGAAATGGGTGTTTCAGTGGGTGCAAGCAAACTGCGAAGCTAATTTGACAACCTTCTTTCCCCATTATTTACGATTTGCAAGCAACTTTCTTTGACTGCTTTGTCTCACTGGGGCTGCTAAGTATACAGAATTAAATATATATTCTTATAATCATAAAATATTACATCACAATATTAAAAATCCACTTCAAATTTAAATCTGACTTTAATTAAAATAGTAATACTAAATAGATGTTGTGATGGTGTTTTTGAGTTCAAATTGTATAATATATATATTGGATTTTATATTAAAAGAGTAAAATATCGTCAAAATAATAGTTTTTGGTAATTTAATAATTGATTTGGACTTAGGCCTGTCCATGGGCCGGGTTCGGGTCGGACCTCGACAAAATTTTAGGCTCGGATTTAGCTCGACCCAATTAAAAATGCTAAAACTCCGGCCTGACCTGGCCTATTAAATTTTTATATAATTTTTTTAAATATAATACATCAAATTAAAAATAGTTTTTTTTTTAAAAAAAATATTTATACTTAAATAACACCGGCATAGGTGCAATCTAACAAACAAATGCCTCAAAAATAGTAGCAAAATTAACAATAAAATAAGAGTTATACAATATCCAAACAATAACAACAAAATAGTAGCTACATAATAATAAAATAATGGCAAAACAGTGAGAAAATAACAAGTTTTAAGTATAGATAATAATATTTAAAAAATGCATTTGATTTAAGGTGCGTTCGGATAGCCACTTAACAATTGAATTTATGTGTGATTGCATGTAATTACACATATGTAATATGTTTGAATGACCATTATAATTACTGAGTCCCATTAAATTGAGTGTAATTGAGCAGCCCAATTACACTCGCCAATTCTTAGAGGAAGGTGACATTTAGACTAATTACATAGGTAATTACATTTGATTGTAATATGCCTTTCCAAATACACCTATATATATTATTTTTATACAATAATAATATTTTAATTTTTGACATATTTATTTTATTTTATTTTGCTAATCTAGTTTAAATTATTTAAAAAACTCTACTGACGAGAGATAATTTTTTGTACATTTTGAACTATTAAATATTTAACTAAATTACATAGTATTTAATATTAATTATTTATACTTGTCCAAGAACCAATAAATGATGACAAGGTGTATGTGTTAAATATTAGAGAGAATAATAACCTAATAAATAGGTGGCAACTATAGTAAGAAATTTTAAATTGGGAACCAAAATGATCTTAGCAATTAGATCAACATAAATGATTCTAAGTATTAAATTTTGTATTTATCTTACCTTATTAAAATAAAACCAACCATACTCAATCTTTCCCTTCCTTTTTCACAGTGCAATTGAAGTCTTGGGGGAAAAAATTGGATAATCTTTACATTATTTTAGAAAACAAATTGAAATAGAAAGCAAGAGAATAGTTAATTAATTTGAGTTTTAGGCATTTCATTCTAAAAATTTTGAGATTTTTTTTCTTGATTATTTTCAAGTACTTTCCTCAATTTTCTTGTGGTATGCTTGAAATTCTTTGAATAATTGAAATAATTAAGAAAAAAATCCCAAAACTTTTAGAATGAAATGGTTAACCAATGTTTTCAATCCGGAGAAATAAGAACTTGAAACCCAAATAATAATATAATATTATTTGCTACTTTATAAATTGTTTTTAACTCTTTTTTTTATCTAATCTCAGTTGAAGTACATAGATTTAAAATAATAATAATAATAATAATAATAAAACCACTTTTATATTATTTGTTTAACAAATGTTGTACTGGATTGGGTAAAATTGATAATGAGTCCAATCGACTAATCAACGTGATTTTTGTCAAAGTAAAAAGCCTCCGAAACATAAGAAAAAAATAAACAAATAAAAACAATGAACTTCATGGAAATTATTTGTATTGTGTCAATCAAGTGATGATTACAATTCTTTTCTTCCAAATACTCTATTGATTATGATGAACTTTGAATGAAACCAAATCCTTACCAACTACCAAAAAGGAAAGAAAGAAAAATCAACTATTTTTTCTACTTCCCCACCCCCCCCCCTTTTTTTTGGACTTTTCTATTTTATCTTTTTTTTATAAATAAAAAATAAAAGATGTCTAATCTTGGAGATAAGGAAAAAGAATAGAAACTAAGATTTGAAGACAAAACTTAAATCGGAGGACAAATAAATGTGTACATAAAATCTTCTATTAACATGAATATTTATTAATCATATCATAGCCTCCTTGCAAGTTTACTATCAGACATGTCATGGATTCTTTTTTCTTTTTTCACTCAATGTTTCTAAAACTAGTCAGTTGCAGCAAATTTGGAATCAATTTTTAAGCAGTGAATCTGTTAAAATAGTTCATGATTGAAGGGGACAGACAGAAGCAAAAATGATTCTGAATTACCTACAATTTCACTCACGAATTTCATCATAGGTTTTGTTAGTTACTGCTGCGCTGCTTGCTCATCGTTGCCCAGATCTCCCTCCCCAACAACCCTTTGTGCAATTCTGTAGTACAGAATACCCATAGTAGCCACGCAGGCCCTGCATAAACAATAATTCATACACAGTGAATCAAGAGTTTATAATCACTCTAGACTCTGCAATTTAAGTTGGTTCCATTTATACATCTGCACTTGAAGATACAAAGACAGTCACTTCATGACCCATCATTAAATTCTCTCGCAAAGAACCAAATAACAAAACATTAGTAGCCAGGAGGAGGAGAATAAAGGAACCCGTCTCAGTACTCGACCAAAAGAACAGAGTCTGCTTTCACTCATTATTTCTATCTCTCAACTTAACTGGCATCCATTGAGATATCTATTTCACCAACCAAAGGTTAGAAGGAAAGATGAATAGACAAACACAAGAAGAGATCTATATTAATAACAAATATGTAAATTTATGCACAAGACAGAAAGGTACATCTGTTTGTTCATTTGTAGGCATTGGCACTTATTCCAGATGCAAAAAAAGAGGTGTGGACTTACATGATTGCTATGACAAGAAGTATTTTTCTTGGATCCATCCGTGTTGGTCTTTGATGCTTCAATCGACCTTCAGGGATGTCATCTGCATTCGATGCATCTTTACGAGGAGGTGCAGTCACTGGTAGAGAAGGTAATGCACTTGACCAGAAGGGAATCAATGCTCTGAAGAACTTATGACGAAGCGAACCTACAACAAGAAATTATAAAGAGGGTTAACAGAATCATGAACATGAAATCACAACTTAGACACAAGAAATATTTATCTTATCTAAGTTCTCCATTACAAACACACTTAGAACTTTATATGGATGTATTAAGAAAAGCTTGATGAAAAATGTCTCAAAAGAAGAACAAATCAGAGAAGTTCAAATAAATTAGACAGCAGAAAATCACTTGATGAACCAAGGGTCTAACATACCCCTCCGAGAATACTTTTTACGATTTCCGTCTTCATCATCTGTAACATAATAGGAGATTTCAGAGTTCTGCCGATCAGCATGGACTGTACCCTTTCGTGTTGTAGCAATAGGCTGGGTTACATAGCACCATTAGACAAAATACCCAAGATAAGAAACAAACAACTAGCATAAATAAAATTGATATATACAAGCACAATAAATAACATGACTTGAACAACTCATATTACATACAGTAGTTAATCCAAAAAAATTCACTTACAGCAACAGGACTTGAAGTTTTCATGTAATTCCCAGCTGAACTAGGACTATCTATCTCCATTATTTCTGACACTGAAAGTTTAGGAGGGCCAACCGCTGAGTATCCTTCATCTTTGGCCACAGAGGCTGATGAATTCCCATTATATCGCATAATAGCAGGAGGAGGACCAGAAGGCTCAGGTGTATTAAGAGAAACAGGATGATTTCCAAACAAATTCTTCTCCATGCCAGTCTGCACAATAGCAAGTCATTTAAAAGCTATATCGCATAGTAGCAGATATGATAAACACTTGAATTGTATTCATGCTAAAATGGAAACTACGATATGGAATTCTGCTATATAGAGCATGCTAAAATCCCAATCAATCAAAAACCCTTTTTCTTTGCTGCTTTATTACAGATAATTAACAGATTTAAAGGTCAATTTTATAGACAAATTATGACCTTCAGCTTTTTTAAGCATCAGAAGATTGAGTGGGCACCTCAAATACTGGGATGGCCAATATGGTCATTGAGATTTCAGAAACCTTTTTGTCATTCTATGCTTTTACATGACATTGAATGAAAAGGTTTGGCCATTGCAGACTTTCATGGCCTACATTTTACGATAACTTTCACTGGAAGAAGTTGAATCAGTTAAATAATGCATTTGAAAGGAGAAATTTTTTTTGGCAGAATGTACACCATCCATTTTGGAAACTCTCCCACGGCAACAGTTAAATCTTGTGACTTTCATGTCGACCACTGAAAGGCCAAAATCAAGCTTGATCAGCGGCATACGCGAAAAGTGTAACAATTGGATTACAACTTAAAGTTGGCAAGTCACAAGAATAGTACTTCTTAAGCGCCCAAAACCAATATGATATTTTCTTAAAAAAAGACAGAAGAATAGTTTGATAAGCAAATATTGAAAGGGGGACAAAAGTTATGCAAAGTTCAATTTATATGGAATGAACAGTTCTTTCTAACAGCCAAACCAACCATGAACTGACCTGCATAACAGCATCCTTCAGCAGTGAATGAAGACGGGATGCCGAATCTTTTACACTCTTGGGAGGCCATATCTGGGCAAGAAACCATTCAAAATGAGACAAGTCATACTGACAGAAGTAACTTATAACCAAGACCAACAACATTACTGCCATAACCCAAGCAAACAAGTAAAGAAATTAAGTCATGCCACAAACAAATTATACAGGCTTGAGTCCTGGACTAACAGATCATAGAGTTCTTCCCACACAATAGAGAATGCTAGTTACATCTTGTTCATTTATTAACCTCCATCTGCTTTTGCTAAGCCCATGGAAAAGTTTCAATCAAATAAAATTCCTAGAAAATGTCAAAAAAATGCTAATCAGTGAAGGACTCCGCCTCCATTAAATACTCATATGACTAGCTCCAAAGGCAGAAGTAGCATCACAATAGTTTTTATCACAGTTAACCATCTCCTATCCACAAACACATTTAGCATTTAAATGTTTCCAACTACTAATAAGTTGTGAGGTTCAAGGACATGCACCATCAATGCTGTGTACATATATTAAAACAATACCAAGCAGAAGCACGAGGCTAAAGAGCTTTTAGGAAACTTACAGATGTAGAACATGAAGGACACACGTATCCAGCAGATGCAGTGTGCAGAGGAAAGCTTTTAATATGTGAAATCAAGCAATTTGTATGTATGACATCTAGGGTAGCAAAAATATAACAGTGAGATTATACAACAAAACTACAACATGCTGTTGGCAAGAAAGAAAAAAGGAGGCAGTATCTACATCAGTATAAACACATACGTAAGCAACCCAACCGAGTTTTTTCAGAGCCAGCCTCCTCCTCAAAAATGGCTTGGCACTTGCAACACTTGGGAGGCCAGTCATACTCTCCATCTATTACCCATTCTGAGTAAGTACGTATCTAGAGCAAAAGGGAAAGAAAAAACAATTATTAGCTGTGAACAGCATTTCATAAACATCGCCACTAAGAATTGCTTTGTAACACCGTTAAATATACATAGCAGAAATACACTGTTAAATATACACAGCAGAAATCGTAATTATGATATTGCATACAATTTAGAAAAATAAAAAATGTACACGAAGATCTATAATAAAGGGAGTAAAAAATAATTATCAATAAAAGAGTAAAAGTTATTAACAAGTAAAACATAACCAGAAACATAAAGCTTCCATAGAAGTTGTACTCTTTTGCAAGAACAGTTCTAACGCCTCCCAAATAGATACATCCATGCCCATTCTTACTCGTAGAATTCTTTAATTTTTGCTCCTAGTCACAGTAGTTTAACTACATTCTGCTTGAACCAAGTTCAAGTCTTGGAAATACGGTTTTGAGTTAAAAGAGAGTAGGATGTTATAAACTTACCACGCATATTTGGTGCTCAGGAAAGCATATGCATTCTCCACAAACAGGAACCTTGTGCACGAAACAATATAACTTTGTCGCCTGAAAAAATGAAAGAATGAATGGAGGTTTACAGAGGCATTTTATATATCTTCGATATCAACAAACCCCGTTCGCTCTAAAAATCATCGTATTAATACACACTACTTAATTCATAACATAAAAGGCTACATTCTACTTGAACCTCCTAAATATCAAGCTCAATTTCTCCTCTCTTCGGTTCTTTTATTAAAATAATCAAATTCGCATTTTTCCGATTAATAGAACTCTAAACTGAAGACAACGGAGATCTGAGGAAGGCGTAAATTCTTTAAGGCGATGAACAAATTTGTTGATAGATCCAGAATCTCCAACGAATAATTATAAATTCCGGCACAATTTCCACAAAAATAAACGGAAAAACCGAAACGAAGAAATGTAGATATACAGCTGTGAGTGGCAGTGAATGTATGAAGGGATCAAAAGATTGCATTAAATTGACAGAAAAAAGAAAAGTACCTTGCGGCATTTGCAGACCACCATGGCATAAAGATGCGAATAAGCACGGTATCGATCACTTGGAGTTCGATTCCGGTATATGCAAAACTTTGAATGCCATAGATAGATCCCTAGGGTGTAAGGTAAGTAGATGATAACAGAGAAAGAGGAATTAAAAAGAGAGAAATCTGAGTTGAAAGAACATGGCAAACTTTGGTAAGGAAAAAGGAAAATGACAAATATTATTTCACATAAAAAAAAATTACTGAGTTTTCGGCTTAGTTGATGAGTTTTTGGGATTTGTATTTGTTTGCTCCAATGTGCTAATTAATATTTCGTTACATGTTTCATCTAATAAATGAAAAAAATATTTTTTACATAAAAAATAAAAAGGGTAAGCTCCTAATTAGTCACTAAACCTTTTGAGTGTTTCTATTTTAGTCACTGAATTATGAATATTTTCAATTTAATCACTAAATTATTTGAACCCTTTTTTTAGTTACTATGTTGTTTAAGTTTGAAATGGTTGGATGATGCGGTAGCTGTAAATTACATTATTGGTCATCTAACTATAAAAGTTTTTCGATTTAGTCACTAAAGCTTTAGAAATTAGATTTTTTAGTCATCATGCCGCCCTCTTTATTAGTCTAAAAATAAATTTATCCCTTCAAAATTTATACCTTCTATCAGTTTAGTCCTAATTCTAAAAAATTAAATTTAACCCTCAACATTTATTAAATTTGTCAATTTAATCAAAATTATTGGCCCTTTTTTTTCAAGGTTTCTAGTTTCCTATGCTAGAAATATCATAAGTTGTTAGTAAAGTTTCTTTAACACTTAGGGTGCGTTTGGTTCGCTGTATTGGATTAGAGGTGTATTGGATTAGAGGTGTATTGGGATTAGAGGTGTATTGGATTAGAGGTGTAATAGCTAATCCACTGTTTGGTTGAATGTAATGGAATAGAGGCGTAATAGTAATCTTGTGTTTGGTTGAATGGAATAGAGGTGTAATAGCATAATGGAAAAAACTAAAATGACTAGAATACCCTTAGCATAAATTTGTTTTGGTAAATGATTATTGTTATTGTTATTTAAATTTTAATAATATTATTATTATCAATAATAAATAATTTAATCATATTTAAACATAATTATTATTAAATATATTTTAATTAAAATATATAATTTAATAAAATTCTTAATAATCAATATTCTTATATGAATTTACTCAAATCATAATATATGATACTATAAAATATAAATTAACATAATTATTATTAAATATATTATAATTAAAATATATAATTTAATAAAATTCTTAATAATTAATATTCTTATATGAATTTACTCAAATCATAATATATGATACTATAAAAGATAATTTGAAATAATTAATATTAAATATATTTTAATTAAAATATATGATTTAATAAAATTTAAAATAATTATAACTAATAAATTATCTTATATGAATTTGTATAATTTAAAATAATTATTATTACATATAATTTAATAATAATATATAATTTCATAAAATTCTTGATAATAAATTTTCTTATATGAATTTATACAATTTAAAATAATTAATATTAAATATAATTTAATAATGATATATAATTTCATAAAATTCTTAATAATAAAATGTTCTTATATGAATTTACTAAAATCAAAATATAACTTGAGAATTATAATCTGCATAAACACTCAATCCGAGTTCCAAACATACGTGCCAAGGAAGACGATTATTAAACGTGTCATTGTATTATTTTGGCTTGTTTCATGTTTAAGTTGATAAGAGAATTCTTGGACAGCCAAGATTTACATAAATTAAGTAAAATTTAGTTTCAACTGTATCGGTTCAAAACAAGTAAGATTTGCCAGTCCATGCTTTGCTGGCTTTTAAGTTTAAAACAGATGGCATATAGCTGACAATTTTCATCGAGGAAAACAAGTAGTCTGTTCTACCCAAAATATCTCAAGAGTTTTAAACAAAAGGTAGTTAGTTAGATGTAAACACGCCTTTTCTGAAACCTACAAATGTCAATGGCTAGTTCTTAATTACAAGCAGATCATCCTCCTTGCATATGGGCACCTAGTTCACCAAACTGATCATCAGCTTCCACAGTATCCTCAGACAGGCGAACTGCATCCAGCTTCTGTTTCAAGATTTCTATAGCATTAAGAACCAACTGAGAAGCTTTGATCGCACCAGTGGATTCAACTGTAAAGATGAAACTGTCTTCTTTGGCATATATCTCCACAAGACCTGGCTTGCCCATAGCTTCAGCTTTCTTTAGCACCTCATCGTCATAGGTATACGCCTCTGGATCAACCACCACAACCTGTTTTCAAGATAAAAATAGAATTCATAGTTAGCAGCGCCAACAGCAGCAGCAGTGAAATAGCATAACCTCCAATTTTTGGCTCACAATATAGGGACTGAACGAATGCACTCAACATACATGAAACATATGATGCTCAAGCAAGTCAGAACAGCTATCTACACAAAATATGAGGCAAAAAAAAAGCACTAATCAAACGAACTAATTCCGAAATGCTCCAACACTCACTGCAATAATAGTCAGTAACAACATTACGGTATCATTGGAGACTTCCTATAGAAACAAGGTTTTCAATACAGTAATGGCAGCAGTAGCAAGCAGGCCCCATTTAAATGAAAGCAGAAAGAAATGTAGTTTGACACCTCGTATCTTTAGCTTTGAGATAAACACAGGGTGGTATTAACAGCCCTAATACAAGGAGAAACACTCCAATCCAAAAACCTAAACTGAAGCTCAAGTTCCATCAATATCCTCATGATTCACAAAAGTAAAAGGCACATAAGAGGAACTTTTGTAAGAAACATATAAAGACAAAATGCTACTAAAACGCATCCACATTTTAAGCTCAAGCAAACTAGAAACTCTAAAAGAAAAGACCTTGATGACGTGCAAAGCAATTCAATCCTCCTATTGGACAGACCATAGATGTAATTAATCAAAACCAGCAATTGCTTTAACAATCCAGAAGCTCTAGTGATAGCCAACACAACCCAAAGCTTAATCCCAAACAATTTCTTTGTTAGAATAGATGTAATGATGTAGAAAGTAAAGGCATAGCATACCTGTTGGGTATTTGGGTCAATGTCAAAGAATAAGATCATTGCTCTGCATTTTATGAAGTATTGATTAGACTTGGCAATTAATTATAACGGCACAGCCCTTATAGAACTCGGGAAGATTGTGAAACTTGTAAACCTCGTTAACAGCCTGAATTTGCTTAGTTATCTGCGAGTTAATTGCAACAAAGTAAATGCCATTTATTTGGAAATAAAAGAACAGTGGAATATAGAGGGAAAGAAAAAGAATTGCAAGATGAGCATCCCGATTTGTTCTACATAAGATAGCCATCCTACTGAGAGCAGATACGACTTAAATACTTAATTGTCAGGAAATGAGAATAGAACAAATACCCGACCAGTATGACAAACCAGTGCAAAATAAACATTATTTAGAAGTTTTTAAAATATAAACATCATTCAAATATGGGCATGAACTATGAAGTATGACTCTCCAAATATATACAAGTGCCGAATGCCATTTAACTATCCAAAGTATGACTAGATATTGGAAAAGGTTCAACTATCCAAAGGAATTACAATCATGTCAAATACTATGATATAGGCAACCACTCAATACAATTTTTAAACTCAAAAACTGCATTAACATACGAGAATCAAAATCAGATAGAACACGAAATAGAACTCAAATCTCATTGACCAAAACAACAAACAAACGGGTATATTTTAGTTTATGCAAAGTCAATCATCACTTATTAACTAATATCATTACAAAAGAATAAAATTACAATGCTTTTCAGCCAGCTATCCGAAAGAAACCACTAAATGTTTACCTCAGACATGTGAAGCATGGCCATTACCACCCAATTCCACAACAGCCGACTTCTCTTTCACCAAACCATCTTCTTCTTTAATCCCACTATCGAGATCATCATCGGAATCCAAAGTGAAATTCCCCCCATTACTATCCATTAGCTGTATTTCAGCCCCTAATGGCTTATACCGCAAACCATCCCCTGAAGCACCAACAACAACACCGTTTCTTTTGCCAATAAGCGATAACATCCCAACAACCAGAACCACAAGCAAAGCAAGATGGCAATTGAATTGCAATGTGGCAATAAACCTTGCTCTATGATAATCAGGGTGACTTCTGCATTTAATAGTATAATTCCCTCTACTTTTTTCATGTAAGCTACATCCATGAACCATCAAATTAGTGTAAAATGAAAATCCCATTTGCACAAACCATGTTCCGTGTAAAATCAACCCAATACCTCGTACCGATTTCGAGTAAATGGACCTGTTAGATCTCAATTCTAACATTGTTGAAACCACACAAATTGCTATGGGAACACATAAAGGATCAAAATATCTATTCTCAATCCCACTTGTATCCTTTCTTTGCAAGTAATACAACAAAAATTCTTCAACAAAAGCTAAAAGCAGAACTAATTCAAGAACAGGATCAGGCCAAAAGTATGAACCTTTCTTATTATTTAAAAGACCCAAAGCAGAGTAAAGCAAGAAGAGCAGAGCAAGTGAGAGCACTTGTAACTGGAGCACCGTCCCCACCCGATCTTTTGAACTGAAAGCATCAAATATTGAAACCACAGAATTTAAGAAAATCGAAAGGGAAAGATTGATACAAAGATGAAAGATGGTGAAGAAGAAAAGGGTTCTCTTTAGTTTTAGAAATAGAGGCAGATTTGATCTGGGTTGAAAGTGAAGAAGAAAATGGAGTTGGACTCGGGTTGAGGCAGAGGGTAAAATAGGGAGGGGAAACTGAAGAGGCATCTAATCTGGGCAAAAGAGAGGGATTAGAAATCGGTGGTTTTCACCGATTAGAAAAGTAATGTATTACACGCGTATTAGCAATACATTGAACCAAACGACGGAATAAAGAGGGATTAGTGGGGCCCACCGATTAGGGGTGTATTGGCATAGCCAATACACCCAACCAAACATGGTGTTAAGATTAAACGGTGCTTCTCCAAAATTGAAAAACTCAAAGGTTTACTTGATTAAAGAGGTCAAGATATCCCATATCAACTAATTTGAGATGACCATGCATTTCTAAATTTACTTGATTAAAGAGCCTAAGATATCATTTCTATTTTCTAGTAAGGGCAAATATTATCTTTATCACTCATATCTCACTATATAGTTTGTGATATACCTAACAACACTCTTTATAGTACTACAAATTATGAAAGATATTTAACTTTATTAAAGCATATGACTCCCGATGTTAGAACTATAATGACCTTAAGTCTAAGGATCATATATGTAACACCCTTCGCCCGACCCAATCGCCAGGTTTGAGCTATAGGTTTCTACATTCATTGTCGAAGCAACTACAATCAGATTCACAATAAAATAATCATTTTCACGTGCATTCAAACATCAATCATGATTAAATTATAAAAATAAATCATTTCGGAGTCTCATTCGAGCTTACGAAAGCTCTTTTGTCAACCCAAGTATGAAATAAGACCAAATTGCAAAGTTTTAGAAATTCAGGGCCAACATTGTGACGTCATCTCCCCCACTTCGTGATGTGGCCAAACAAATTGTCACATCATGACTTCAAGCCACTCGACGTCGCAACGTGACTCACTGTCAGTCGACGTTGCAATAAGGTAGGTTAATCGTCAAGAATATAGGTGTCCATGGGCTGAGCGGCCCAGCCCAGCCTGACGGCCCGCCCGAAATATGAGAGGGTTCAGGTAGAAATATAGGCCAAAAATATGAGTTTGGGCAAAAGAACTCTAAACGGGCTGGGCCTTGGGCACCACTTTTTTGGCCCGGACAATAAATAAATAAATATTTTTTATTTTTTTAATTTTAAAATACTTTTTTTAAATAAATTTTTAGTGTTTATTAAAAAAAATAGACCGAGCCGGGCTAGGCTCGGGCTTAAGATTTTTTTCTCGGGCTGGGCCTAGACAAAATTTTAGGCCCACATTTAGGGTCGGGTTGGTCCCGGGCCTAAGACGCGGGCCGAAATTTTTTCTGGGCCCGGTCCATGGACACCTCTAGTCAATACGTGGACTTTATTTTTGGTAAAAATTGAGTCATTTGGTACGTATTTCAAGTTTCTAACGAAACTTAACAATGTGATCACCAAATTACCTATTTCATTTGCATCAAAACATATCAAACAAACTCCAACATCCATTTTCAACTTCTTCTCATGACATTAATCACTTAAACATCAATTAACCTTAAGCATTTCAATGTCATTAAGGCATACAAACCAAATCATTCAAATACTTACCTTTACCTATGCCAAATCTATTAAAACATGCCATTTCACTTTCAAAACATACACAATTCATTCACCAACACTTCAATAGCTTATATATATATCTAGTCATGAACCAAATCAACCATTCACTAGCACGTATCCAAAGCTTTACAACAAAATATATCATTTCAACTAGGTACCAACTATTTCCAAATCATGTATTTCTAATTCACATGCCAACTAAATAGGTTCGTGTTTTAACTTCCCAAAACCATTCAACATTGCTAAGTCAAGTGTAACCAATTCATTTGCTATGAACAACATGAGAATCATCATATACTAAATTCATCAAAAGCTACCAAACTCATAAAGACTTTTATACATTAAGGTATATACCAAAATACTTATATAGATGCCACAACCCTAAACTCAAAACGATCTAATATCTGCCGATTCAATGATAAGATAGTGTGACCTTCAGAATGATCCAGCTTGACATGTTCTGCAAAGTGACAATCTACAAGGAAAAGGGAAAACAAACTAGTTAAACATATAAAATGCTTAGTAAGTTCATAAGCATTAAACAAAACTTACCTCGTCTTTATCTAAATACAATAAGCAACCTTAACTTGACATAATTTGGCTAGACATGGCAAAACAGCATTAATAAGGTGAGCTTTAACATGTAATCAAACCATATAACAACTTAACCACTTATCATACCAATTCATGTCATTTTGTACAACAAACTTTCAATCTCATTCAATCAAGGGATAATGTAATCACATGCATGTTCATGACATTACTCCAATACATTATTCAAGCTCAATTCAATATTTCTCTAAGTGAACATCAAGATCATTATATCTCTTTTTAATTTCTCGTTTCATATGAACCGTATCGTCCAATGAATCCTAGTATACAGACCTGGATATACAGGTATCTACGTTACACTAGTTGCTCGTTTGAGCTAAGTATACTCGTGTCAGGTTACTTGTCTGAGTTAAACCTTTATAATGACACATCTAATTGCTTGTCCAAGATGAATATATATACATGTCAGGTTACCTGTTTAGGCTAAACCTTTAAAACGACATCAAGTTACTCATCCGAGCTATACCTGTGTCACATGTATTTGAGTATCCACAACAAATGCTAGACCTTAGTAATCATTTGTAATCAATATCGTATTAGCACGTACAAAAACCTATTGGCATGTCAATCATATCCTAACATTTACTAAGTTCACATGGGCCTCTTTTTCAATTATAACCATCATTTGCAATTTAGTCCAATTCACACCTTTCATACAATTCACAACCAATTGAGCACAATCAAACATACATACACAAATCAAAACCAATTGAGCACAATCAAACATTCATACACAAATCAAACACATAAATACCATATGAACTTACCTTGTCAAAACAACAAACAAGTTGAACCTTTAGGGACTAATAGACAATTTTGGTTTTTCCCCGATTATCTCTGATTTGATCCAATTCTTGATCTATTCAATTATTTTAGACAATTCATAAATACCAAACATTTTCATATTATGCCATGATATGCATAAACCTATATAATTTTATTTTTCTAGTACCCCAAAAGTTTTACCTTTTATTCAATTTAGTCCCTAAAATCGAAATAGTTATAACTTTAAATTTTGAGTTGTGGTTTAAAAATTGGCCTCAATTAATTCATGACAAACATTCTATTATCTATTATTACTAAAATTTCATATCAATTCCACAATTTATTCACTTTAATCCTTATGTAAAAACTAACAACCAAAAATTACAATTTAATCTTTTTTTCATAATCAAAGCTTAAAATATATCAATTTAACACCAATTTCTTCAAAAAATCAACAATGAAAACTTTAAAAAACTTTAACAGTTTTACAAATTGGTACATAGGCTAGCTAAATCAAGCTCTCATGACCTCAAAAACATAAAAATTACAGGAAAAGGACTTGGAAAAGCTTACCAATTGAGGACCAAATGCTAAAGCTTCAAAAATGGCTTCCCTTAGGTTTTTCTCTAAGTTGGTTCGGTGAAAAAGAAAGAAAAAAAGATGACAACTCTATTTATTTTAGTGTTTTATACCTTAATTAAAATTTGATTATTTTAATTAATCTTTCTTAATTAACATACTAATCATGTTTTATTGTTTAAGTCACCAACATCCACTAACACATATTCCAAAATGGTTTAATTTCCATTTTAGACCTTTGGTTAATTGCAATTTAAGTCCCTAAGTCTTTGGCCAATTAAAAACTTATATCGATATATTTTTTACAATTTAGTCCCTATACCCTGATTAAGCTATTAATAGACAAATTTGAAAGACCAAACTTTAATATTCACAGACTTGGTTTATGGAAATGGGGTTCTGAAACTGCCTTTTCCAATACAATTGAAAATCGGGCTGTTACAATATATACCATTATCACTATGAGAATTGTTGTGACTATCATATAATAATCCAATAAGTATTTCATGCTAGGTCAGTCTAGTACAATGTTCTTCTAAACATCTAGTCATGTGTTTGCTCGATATCCCATATCCATGATAATATATTGTCATCAACCAATCACACATTAGTCTCAATGTATTATTGTCGTCTAGTGCATAATAATACTTGATTAAAACATTTAAGAATAATCATATTATTCTCAAGATTTTATTAATAATCTGTTTATTCAATACATAGAAATATAGAATGAAAATAATAATGATAGTGCATTTATTACTAAACAAGGTAAATAAATATGCCATTACAAACATTTCATGCTTGCTCTTTAGGTAAATAAGTATGCTATACAAATACCACCATCTGTGAAATAATCTCAATAGAGGAGAAAGATAAATTAACAGTAACTACATCACTCGATTAATTTTGAAACACATAAAAAATGCATCATCTTAATCAAACCACCGAAAATTGCATCCTATTCTCGTCATCATCAGACCAAATTGATGACGATATTTAATCAACCAAGAAACCATTGCCAAGAGATACGTATAGGATTACTCTAATGTTTTAGAGTTAACTTAAAACTCACTTTAAACCTAAATTAACAAACTAATTGTTATGTTACATCTCCTACCCACCAAAATACCAAAGCAAAGAAACCCCAAGAACTTGACTTTTTTACCTTCAAAATTTAGCACTTTCCCATTAAGGAAACCCAAAAATTAAAAGAAAGAAAACACTAGAGATGGATTCTTGTACTCTTCCTATGCATTGTTTTCCTATTCAAAAGTGTGATTTTACTTGTACTTACGGAATACCTAAAAGTTTTGTTTTGACATGATAAAATAATTCAAAAGGAACCAAGGAGCCAAAATCAAGTCGCTGCTTGCCCTTGGCTATGCCCCTATTTGTATTTTTTTCTATTATTTTTATTTGAATTATTATTAATAATATTACTGTTGAAGTTTTTCTTAACTTTGTAAACAATTTAAAAAAAAACTACATAAATTGTCGATTAAGTCTTTAATTAAATTGGTATGGGTATTGTTGCCAATGCAGAAGGACGTTGGTTCGAGTGCGCTAAAACGAATTATCCTCCAATTTATGGGTTGAGAAGGGACTATAATTAATTCTAAGCATTATGCCAAAAAAAATGATCAGAATCAGATTATTTAAAAAAATACATAAATTGTTTTATTTATTCTTCTTTAAAATTAAGGCATCCCCACTATCAAAACTCTTTTTCAACTTTTGGACAGAGATACAGAGTTCCAAGGGGTTGGAGAACTGAAGGTTAGCTGATATCCTTATATTTTAATATAACTACGTATAAAAGGAAGGTGTTGACAAGTGGTACACTCACCAATTTTCTTTATTTTACAAAAAAGTTTTTAGTTTTGGTTTATTATGTCTAAATATTTAATATATATAATTTAATTTCTAACATAATTTATTTTTTATAATTTTTTTAATGTTATTAATTACTTCAAATAGTTAATATAGTTAACTTTCTGATTAAAGCATTACACGATTATATATAATTTGAATACTCTTTGTCTTAAAGACTAACACGTGACTTTAGGGGTGGAGCCAAGGGCTAATAGGAGCCTTGACCCACTAAAATAGAAAATTTACCTTTAATCCTCTTTATAATTTATAAAATTTTAAATTAATAATGGTAAAATTACACTTTGCTCCTCACAAAATGATAAAAATTTGATTTAATCTTTTAAAAATTATAAAAATATAGGCTACTAAAATAATAAAATTGCATTTTTACTATTGTAAAATTATATAACTTAATTCCACCCCAAAAATATTTTTTAGCTTCGCCCTGTGTGGATCCCATCGCTTTTTTTTTTCGCATTGTAAGACATCGGTGAAAATTTAATTTTGGCTATTAGAATATGTTGAAACTTGAGCATTAATCTATATGATTTAATTTTTTTACATAATTTAGCTTATCTACTTTTTATAATGTCGTTAGTTAGTCTAAGTAGTTAATATTATTAACTATTTCAATACAACGACAAGTTTTCTTAGGAACACTTTCCAATAAAAAAAATTTTCATCATGATGATTGCGATATGATTTTTTTTATAAAAAAATCGTAATTAGCTTTTTCAATATTTTTTTTATTGTTACATAATTATCAAGTTTTTTTTTTAATTTTAAAATGTCATGTTAGAGAATTCAATAGAAGAATTATAACAGTAGTAGTAACAATTAGACATTAATTTTTAAATCCAAAAAGTAGAGAATTATATTCCTGAAAATAAGAATAAGGGGACTAGATTTCAAATGTTGAACTGTATAGGGACTTAAAATATATTTTAACTTTCAAATTTTTAATCTATAATTTCACACAAATAGATAATCAACTTAATACGAAGCGTAAGTCGAGAACCTTACTAATATTAATAATTTTAGATTTATTAATACTTTTAAAGATTTTTAATATATTTATGGTATGAGATAAGGGAAAAAAAGGATGATCTCATAAATTGTTAGTTAGAATTACATATATTTATGAAGTTGGGATTAGACCTGTCCATGGGTCGGGCCGGGCCTGGAAAAAATTTCGGCTCGACTCTTAGGCCCGGGCCTGACCCGAAATATGGGCCTAAAATTTTGCTCAGGCTCGGCTCGGGAAAAAAATAATAAGCCCGAGTCCGGCCCGGCTCGGCCCAATTTTTAATAAACACAAAAAAATATTTTAAAAATAAAAAAATTAAAAAAAATATTTTTAAAGTATTTTAAAATTAAAAATAAAAATATATATTTATTATATTCGGGCCGGGCTCGGGCCAAAAAGTTGAGCCCGAGCCCAGCCTATTTTTTAAATGGGCCTCGTTTTTTGCCCAATCTCATATTCCGGGCCTATATTTTTACCCAAACCCTCCCATATTTCGGGCGGCCGTTAGGACGGGCCGGGCCACCCGGCCTATGAACAGGTCTAGTTGGGATAGGGACACTTCAAATTATTAAAATTTAAGATTTTATCTTGAAATTTATGAATTTCAGTTTTGAGATGACAGAAAGCACTGGGATGCTGTTTCATTTTTCGTCAGATCCTAAGATTTCTATTGTTTCAACTTCCGTTTGGTGGTCGTTGGTGGTTGTTCACGTTCTTTCTGAGGTGGTTTCGAGGTGTCTTTCGGTTAGTTATTGATGATGTTTGGTTTTGTCTCGCGCTTCATTATTTTCTCTGTTGTAAGTAAGGTTTTTAGAGAAAATGGAGGAGATCACTCGATAACGAAGATCATACGCGCTAATGATCTACGTTGGTAGCCGACGCCTAAGCCACTAGTGATGATTCCTTCTCTTTTTCTGCTTTGTAAGAGTTGAGCCGGTTATGTTGATAACCATTTTCTTTGGCTTAATGCCATTGTTTGAACTGCTTTCGTAAAATAAAATTATAAAAAAAAATAATGTAGAGATATATGTGCACAGGAGTAAGCTGCCTAATCATACTTGTTTTTATTTGCGTCCGGAGTTACAATACGTACATGTGACAAATGGACCACTGCTTGTTTTTATTTTTATTTATTTATTATTACATTAGTGCTTAAACATCTATTGTACTAACTAATTTATAGGTCATGATACCATCAGTGGGCTGCCAGTGTTACGTACCCAAACTCACACGTAAACCTACTCACATTAACGCACTTAACACCCACCACAAATTTTCCACTTTAATTAACTAAAAATTGAAGGCAATAACTGGGTGGTGAAGGCAGAGAGATACCACGTGGCAAGAGAAGGAGTGTGAAATCCACGTGGCCTCATAGTGGATGCTTCCCAACAAATAGACGGCTGTGAGTTGGATTTATATCATACATACTTGTCGGTTATGTATGTCAAAGTAGTTGACTCGGATGCCATATGCGCCACCTGTAACTTATAAGCTTACGGTTTAGCGTTTCTTATCCCAGATGCTTCCCTTTTTCCCCCACCCTCTTTTTGCTGCTGTTTTTGTTACCCATTTATCCTCTCTCTTTTTTATTATTATTTAAAAATTATTTAACTAGTGAAATTATAAAAAAATCTTAATTAGAAAGATAATACATATTTTTGACTTTATTTTCTTTTTATGGTTGCAATGGGTATGAAGTCTTAAATGAATTCCCCCTCCATTGCTTCATTATGGAAAATCCACAAAACCATGCCTAACTAAAACACGAATAAGTACAAATTTTCCATCTTCCAGAACAGTTGGTGGACACACACTAAATCCGCAACGCAAGTGGGTTCATTGCACCCCTTCTAAATTCTCGAAAAGAGGACAATAAAATTTATTATGTTGGAATATCCAGTATTGGACAAATTTTTGAAGAATGAAAGTTCCATCAACACCTGTTTAAATACGTGTTTTACTGCTAAACCCGTAATTCAGCTACTAATCAGAAATGTATAAAAGAAGAAAAAATATACCCTCCCACTTTTTTCCGCTTAGTTGACCGACTTCGCTGGTTAATAGCAGCTCAACCCCCCACTCCCCTTCTCCACTTGTATCTATCTATCTATCTATCTATATATATACTGCTTACATCCACACCGTTTTTCACTCACTCTATCAAACTTCAAACTTGTTACTTTTTCTATCAATCTTTCCCTGTAAACCTTTTTGAAGAAGATGGCACTTGAAGCTCTGAATTCACCTACCATGCCTACACCTTTCACCAACAAATACGACGACGTCGACACTTGGAAGAAAGGCAAACGTTCAAAGCGACTACGGACCGACTCCCCTACTACCCCCACCACCGAAGAAGAGTATCTTGCTCTCTGCCTCATCATGCTAGCTCGTGGCTCCCCCCAGGGCGCTGCTCATCATCATCCTCACTCTTCCTCCTCATCTGCTCATCCTCTTCATTTGAACTTGTCATACAAGTGCAGCGTCTGCAACAAGGCTTTCCCGTCTTATCAAGCTCTGGGTGGGCACAAAGCCAGCCACCGTAAACCCTCCACCGCCCAAAACCCATCTATAACCACTGAAACCAACGCCGCCGGCAGTAGCGGGAGGGGTAGGTCCCATGAGTGTTCCATCTGCCACAAGTCTTTCCCTACGGGACAAGCCTTGGGAGGCCACAAACGCTGCCACTACGAAGGTGGCAACAACAACAGCAGCAGTTACAAAAGCGGTAGCGTGAGTGGGGTGACGTTGTCAGACGGCGGCGCGTTGAGACAAAGCCACCGTCTCAACTTTGACTTTGACCTAAACATGCCCGCTTGTGTGGAAAATGAAGACGGAAGATTTGGTCAAATCTATGCAGAACAAGAGGTGGAAAGTCCATTGCCGACCAAGAAACCCCATGTCTTGATGGTTAAGGAATAATTGAATTTACTATCTATATATTGAATAAGTTCTGGGATTTATATCTTTGATGAATTGTTGGGTACAGTGAATGCGTTCATTGTTGTGAAATCTCCCAATTGCAGTCAGCTGTTGGCAATTCATTGATTTATTTGTTTAAGCTGAATTGAATTTTTTTTTCTTTTGATTATTCAATTAAAACCCAAAGAAATTCCTTAGTATAAATGGTAATTCCAATCGAGGATCCCATGTCGCTTAATGCTTTGAATGTACATTTGTATGTCCAAGAAATGAATTGAACATTGATTTCACCTTTGAAAAATAATTTAATAATTAGAAAATTTAAGTTTTAATATGTAACATAAATAAAGTTGGAAGAGAGTCGTGTGATGGTAGTGAAATTAGGTTGATAGAGTTACGGCGTGGATTGATTAGTTAGTGTCAACCCAATCCACCAACGCATTTGGGTTACTGATTCCCACCCAATGCGGGGTTCAAAGAGAAAACACGACTTTATTACATTCAATCAAACGTTAATCGGGTTTTGTCTGACTAACCAAATTAACTAGCTTTTTCCTGTTGCGTAAATGCCCACACCCAATCCCTATTCAGTTGAGTACCTTCTCTAAATTTAACTCCATCAAGTTTTCCACTTCTTCCATTATGTGCCCACTCATCAGAAGCCCACCAATTGATTTTGCGATTTCAGCTCTCTCAACCGTTGATATATATTCAAATTAAACCTAACTTAGCCAAAGCATGAGTACTTTGGTTTGCTTCTCTATCAAACCCTTGACTTCTTCCCTTCCTACAAAATAAAAAACCCAATTCTAAGTAACAGTCTTTTGCTGCACTGAACTTCCTAATGATGTGCTGTATCAGAGTACGACTATGTTTGACCATGTTGACTCAGCATTATCGTCACGTGTGGTTTAACGCCATTAAGTGAGCAGTTAATAGATGGTTAGTTTTGTATAGAAAGTGAAGAATCCTGAGCGTATGGCTTATGATCAACGAGATAGTGCATTAGCATCGTGGCTGGTGAGTGTTGAAATCTTGCCTGATTTAGCAACATGTGGATCTGCTTCTTCTATATGAACTGTTGTACATAGACTTTATTCTAATGAATCTCAGATGCTCACTTGAGATAGATTAAGATGATTTGTGATAATCTCGTTATGTGTGGTGAAAAGATATCAGATACTGAGCATATATCAGCTATCTTGAATGGTCTTACACCGGATTATGAGTCTGTGACAGCACTACCAGTACCAGCAAGCAACCTTACGATGTAGAGGCTGTATCATCATTTCCTGTTGATATGGAGGATAGACAAAAGAGTGTGCTACCTCTTTTGGTTGGGTGAGTGCTAATAGTGCAAAGCATCAGTCTCAACAAATCCCACATAGGGAATCTGTTCACCATGTGAATGGTCAAAATCAGTCTTGGCCATAATCTGGTACACAGTTTAGACCAAGGGGTCCTTCATTTGTTCGAGCAACTTCTTTTATGAGAGGAAGAGCAGAGGTTGTTTTCCCAATAATAGATCACAGTGTCACTTATGTGGGAAAGTTGGACATGAACGACTATAGCAATCTATTTGCTGAGCAGTCTTTAGGTTCCTTGCATGCCAATACTTGCATGTTTTCAATCCATTTCACCATTGATTCCCAATCAAAATAATTACAATTCTATAAAAATATCATTAAAATTTTACAATATTCAATTCAACCATCTACTCAACAGATTTTTTTTAATCAACCAGTTTTAGTTGGGAATTGTTATTGGTAATGATGTAAATGTAAATGAAACATTGGTGCTCATAAACTACTCGAGTTTGGCTAAAAAAAATTCAAACTCAATTATGTAACTATCAAGCTAACCAAATTCAAGCTTAGTAACCAAATTCAAGCTTAGTAATACGTAACTCGAATAGCTTGCAAGCCTTATCAAGGTTTTTGATATTTTTATATTAGTAAATTATGTTATATTATTAACCTTAAGCTTAATTATTAGGTAGAACTCAAGCTCAAATTCAAACTTGAGTACAAAAGGTTGGTAACCGAACTTAATTAAGCTCAAGTAGCTCAATTATATCTTGAGCCAAGCTAAAGCTCAAAGATAGATGTTTGATCGAGCTCGGGCAGAGTATCAAACTCCGAAATTCGAACTCAGCTTAGCTCAATTACACCCTAGCAATTGGTTACCGACAACCGCTTTTAGCAAGTCCTCAAACCACGTTTTAAAGTATCATCCTCGACAAGTGCCTTCAAGAATTAAAACGAAAATAGCTTCGGGTCTCAATCAATGCTAAAACCTGAAGACTAACATGCCAAGGATGCCAACTTTTAAGTATACTTAATAAGCACTAAGCTGCCTAATTGTTTACTCAATGTTGCACTCCTGTTGCATCTTTTCTTGATCATAAAGAAATTAAGAAATATTAAAAAAAACAGTATGATTACTTGATTGAGAAACAACAAAGTATCCTTAGTTCAACAACCACTTTAGATGTCCAGACTGAAAACAATAAACATTATCCTTCTAATTCAATAATCACATTACCAAAGGCTCATACTCTAACAAAGTTCTTCCCAACATAAATTCTTCAGCGGTACTGCAAAAAAGGAAGACAGGAAACACCCAGAGGTTACAAACTGCTGATCTAAAACTTAAAAAAGATTTAATGAAGAGCGGTTTAGGGTTACCTTAATGAATCCAATTTCCTTGGCATTGCTACGGAAGCACTGCCTGCAACACATGAGTCCATATTTCCTGATGATGGCGTGGGGGTTCCCGCACACACGGCTATCATATTAAAAACAAACATCAAACATCACTAAATCATTGGATCAAGACAAGACCAAATTAAACCCCATAGTTAATATATAATTTGTTTGTGTAATTTTGACATACCATAATCGCATTTTAGGAATTTCTATATTTTTATAAGCTCTGATATGCTCATCATTTATGCCATATTCATATTTTTACATGCTAATCAAAATAACGTCAATCCATGCAAACCTCGCGGCATCAAAACATACGAATCGTTGGGGAAGGCAATCATGCATTCAAAAACTAAAAACAACAACTAATATCTAAATAGTCTTCTTCTTTAGCAATCAAAAGGAGGGGGAGAGAGAGAAAAGAAAATACCAGGCGCGAGAGCCAGGGCCGTAGGTTTTGGGGTGAGAGTTCCAGACATTAGAGTGACCCATGATGGATTAGGTGAGCTGCTCTTCCTCTATCAAAGCTCTGAAAAAGGGTAAGAGTAGGCAGGCTCCGCAGCTAATCACAAAACCTATACTAGACGAAACGACGACATATATAAAGTATCCAAAACCCTAGTTTCCAATTTGTTGGGCGGGGTAGAAAAACTTAGGCCCAATAAGCATGATCATGACGGATTAATATCATCTTAGGCCCCTAAGTACGATGTCATCTCTCCCCCTTAAAAGAACGTATACTTTAATATTGTATAAATTTTCTGTGCTATAATCCACCCCGATTCCTTAACACCCACCTGATTTGACAATAGCCAATATGATAAAAACACACACATGTTCAACTTTTAAATTTGTTTCCTTGCATGCTGCATACATGTAAAAGATAAATGATTGACATGTCACTGTAAATCATGACATATCCGAAGCTATCATCTAACTAGACGGTGAGGATGCAGTTCAGCTGAGCAAAGTGTAAATTTCAATATATTAATTATCCCAACAAAATGCGTACCTGCAAAGGTAAACTCAATGCTGAGCTTAACTGTTGAGTTGTGGTGGAGCTATATTAAACAGTGTTTTAGGACCAACTTTTCTCTTAATATGAGAAACTAGGTGTAGGTGAGATGAGGTAGGTAATTAAAGTTTGTAAGCCACAGCTCTCACTTTTAGCAATCAAATTCTTCCTCAAGCCCAATCACCTTCACCTGTAAGGCTGAACTTTTAGATAAACCGTATCTGCCTCTCCTGCCTGTGTCTATCTGCGTAGTATTTCATTCTGTCCTGAGCCTCTTTAAGCTGGTCGACCCATAATCTTCTCATTTGCTCCCTTTCCCTCAACATTTCTTCTATAGATGAAACCTTAGCCAAAGAGCTAGTCATATCAATGTAAGACCTTAAAAAGAATCCTTCCCAAACCAAAATGAAATGCTACATTGGAAATTTGAAATTTAAGGATAAAGTATATGTTAGTAATATTTAAGATTTTCATAATAGAAACTCGATTCAATACTTGGTATAACGTCAAGTCTTGAGTTCAATAAAACAAAGTATATCATCGGTATATGACTACTACCACTATAAAAAATATATAATATATTGTTGTTGGATAAAAAATTTTAATTACTCATAATAATAAGGGGAAAGGTGGGTATTATACTCCTAACAGATTAGTTATAATTATAAGAATACTTTTGATAGGATCTACCTATGTGAGTTTTAAGTCTAAGTGTTTTTAGGAGTTTAAATGCTTGACTCTTAACAATATTCATGGAAAAAGGTTATAGACACACGACCATAATAGTGTCTCCGAATACTATGCATTAGCTAGTGTTGAACTTGTTGTGTGAGATGTGTTCGATTAATGAAGTATAATAATTGGTTCATAACCTGGTTTACCATGCAATCTTGATTAACTTCAATATGTTTTCACTATGTGAAAGTTCAATCATAACGTACTTCTATTTATGCAATTAGTTTTCAAGATTATCAAAATCTAAAATGTTTTAAAAATGAGAGAGATTGTTGAAACATTTTAAAAATATGCATAATGTTCCAATAATTGTAAATGAAAAGTTATAAGTAACCAAAAGTGATGAGTTATACTTCTCTTGTTACTAAAAGTGTTGTCGCTTGATTGTCAACGAGAAATTATGGTTATTCAATTAATATCTATTGAATAGTAATATTCAATGCTGATAGTTGTGACTATCCAAATAGGTATATATTAAATAGTTATATCTCTATGAAGAAATATGGAAGCTTCTATAAATAGGAGGCAAATTTCATTTGCAATACATACAAATAAGTACTCGAAGACAAAGTTTCGTTTTGTTCTCTTCTAACTTCTAATATTCGTAAATTATTCTATAAAAACCATTTCTTTATAAAAATGAATATCCTTACTCAATGTTTAATAGATTATTTTCATTGGTGCAAAACGCAAATAACTACTAGACTTCATTGTATCCTCAAAATCGTAAATTTATCTTTATAAGTTAAATATTGTCTCACTATTTTATTTTGTTTGTTATTTTTTATTGTACTTTGAGTTAAATTATATTTATCACTATATTTTATTTTACTTTTGTTTTATTGAATTTTGTCACTAAAATTTAATTTTTGTTTTTAAATTTAAATATATTATTTGAGTTTAATTTAATAATTAAAAAATAATAACACAATTAATAAAATTTATTTATAAAAAAGTAAACTTAAATTTTTTATTTTTCAAGCCTTTATTTGATTAAATAAAAATTTTATGTTAATTTATTAATTTTTAATATTTTATAAATTAACTATTAAAATAAAATATTTGAAATAATATTTTAGTTTTAATTTTTTTGAAAGTTGTTAAATTTTGTTTTTAAATCATCAGAACGAATCACTATTAAGTGATAAAATTTAATTTAAAATCAAAATCAATAATAAAATTTAATAATTTTCAAAATCTCGCGTGATAAATTTATAGTCCCTATACTTTTCAAAAATTAAAAATTTAATTTTTGTACTTCACTAAATTTAGTTCTACCTTTCAAATTTTGTTCAACTATTTTTTTGTTAAATTTATTGCTATAACATTTTTAAATAATAAAAACTACTCATTTGGTAACACCATGTGGAAAAATGTAATGAATCTAAATTTAACAAAATTAACAGTTAGACAAAAAATCTAAAAAGTAAAAAATCTAAATTCCTAATTTATGAAAATTTTTAGAAAAGAACAGGGACTATAAGATAATTTAACCTAAATATAGCAATATTATGGTGATAAATTTACATTTTAACCCTTTTATCTTTACTACATAGTACATATACCCCAACCCATCTTTATAGAATTTTCAGTTTCGCCCCTCTTTGAACAGTCTTGCCCTAAGCACTTAAGTCCCTACTTCGATGCCCATTCAATAAAACATGAGTTTCAAGGTAAAGATATCAATATATATATTGATGGCATGACCAACTCTAACAAAGATATTTCTTTGCTTGACATGTAAAAAAATCAAAAGGCTTAAAACCTAGCATCATGTTATTTTATAGATTATATAGATACAGAGTAGAGCATCTCACTATCCACTCCTACATAAAAATCAGCATGGGGATGTCACCAGGGATTTTGCGCTCATGAGTTTGACAAACATTGGTTTCTTCAGCAGCCGAAGTTATAAGGCACGAGTCCTTTCAGCTCTGGCCCATTCAAGCGCATGTTGTTTGCATAGCTGGAACACAGAGAGCAATCGAAAATCATGACATCAAAACAAAACAAGCAACTGCACTTTTGCCTATTAACATTTTTTCTTTCACCATAACGTATTAGCTTAAATTTTTTGACTTTGTGATAAAGGCGGTGCTACGGCCTCACATTCTGTTACAACTACTTGGACACCATATCATGAACATTATTACACACATGCAGATAGCCTGTGTTTTAGGTGAAGTCAGGTGTTAAGCATATTCCCATTACTTGAACTTAATATAATCAAAATAGTATTAGGCTTCTACTTTTGCAGCTAATTCCTTTCACTCCAAAGGTAATCATCCGAAAGCAATTCTCATAGTGCACTAATGTCCGATGCAAGCAGCAGTTACATCTATGCAGACATCACTAGTACATGTCCTAATGGCTACACCTAGCATTCATGCAAATAGATTAGAGGGCTCAGTTACTTCCATCTCATTCTCATGCTTCTTCTTCAAGCAATGAACACTTCGCGATGTTTCTAATTTGTAAATCAACTGTGATGATCAACAGAGAGAGCAATAAAAATGGTACCTTGGCATTGAGAACATCCCGAAAGGGCCATCAACCGGGATAGTCCCGCAGAGATCATTATTAGAAACATCGCTGAGTAAATCATAAACATTTTTTTTGTTAAAATAGAAACCACATAAGACAAAACAAACGAGATAAAGGAATTCTGATTTTTGTTGTCTTTCCTATCATCTGAAACTTACAATACTTTAAGGTTAGAGAGGGCAGTAAGCTCCCGTGGAATGGATCCTGTCAAGTTATTGTTGTTCAGACGACTGTACAATTAGATTCAAGAACAAAAGATTAGTTTAAGCGAACGGTTAAAGTCAACTATTTGATCGATAAATGTTAAGCTACATACAGGAATCTCAGTGACTTCAGTCCGGAAAAAGACTTGGGAATTTCTCCTTCGAACCGGTTACCATACAAATCCAAGCCAACAAGGTTCTTCAGATTCCCCAACTCCTTTGGAATTTCCCCACTTATGTCATTTTTGTACAGCTCCCTGCAATAATATTAAAAGTATAGCTTAAATGATGTACAAAGGAAAATACAGTATAAGTTTTTGGGGACTAGAAACTAAACAAGTATGATTGAATTCAACTGGCGATACAATGACATTGGGTGAAACTGTGAAATTGCATATGTTCAGACATTCAAACCAACAATAATGGGGAAAGTTAAAATCAAAATTCCATAGGGTTTAATTAATTTTCTCATTTTCTGTTCAACCAAACAAAGGATTAATAAAAGTCATGGGGCTATTACAAGTACTGGAGATGTTGGAGTTGAGCTAGCTCAGGACCCAAAGTTCCAGAGATATTAGAGTTCCCCAAGTCCCTGTAATTGAAAGAAAATAATGGAGTTAGCAGTTAGCATCAATCAAGTTTATGCATTATATTGTAAGACCAAAAAACAAACAGAAATCATGGGGTTATAAAGAAAAATGAGGAGGGAATCATACAAGCGAATCACATGATTGTTGGAATCACAGGTGACATGAAACCAAGTGCAGGGATTGACAAGCGTAGGGTCCCAACTCTGCAACACATTGGTAGGGTCAGAAAGCCTCCTCCTTAAAGCATGCAAAGCATTTCCTGAAACCATAAAACCAACAAAATGGTAAATTTTTATAGAACCCCCACGCTTTTTTTTTTAATCATCAAGTACCTTAGGTTCCCAAGATAAAAAAGGTAACTTTGAAATTTAAATGAAAAAAAGAGCAAAACCAAAAGACAAAAGACTAAAATAGTTATAAGCCATGTTAAAAAACTAAAATAAAAACCCCCTCTCATCCTTTTGCAGACAAGAGAAAAAAAGATGGAAATTTGAAACCTTAAAAGAGTAACATGTAGAGAGAAAGTACCTTCAGAGTTGGTTGAAATGGCAGGGGAAAGAAGTGGAAGGAGAAAACAAAGGGACAAGGAAATCACAGAGAGGGGAGCCATTTGCAGAGGGAGAGAAAGGATGAAGAAGAAAGAACCGAACTCAGAGATGAAAAAAAAAAGGGTTAGGAGGGAAGGAGAGAGATAGCAGAGAGAAATGAAGGAAGTAAAAAAGCGAGTCAAATGTGGTGGAAATGCATGAAGAAAGAGAGTTTTTTTTCTTAATTGAAGTTGGTTTGGAGCAGAAAGAAAGAAAGAGAAATGGGAAAGTGGGGAGTGGGGAGTGGTGGAAAAGGTCCCACAATGGGCGAGTGTGCCGCGTGGATTTGGTCCCCACTTTGGAGGCTGCTTCGCCTCAGTTCAGTTGAGTTCTCAAGCCTACTCTCGCTGACTTTCTTCTTTCTTGGACTCTACTTAACAGTGTTGAAACTTGGAAGCTTCGTCCCTCTTCTCTCTACTTATTCCAATACTTTTTTCCTGTAATTACTACATAAACCTATTTTTTTCTTTATGATTTCGATTTCAGTAAGGATGCTAGAGTTTCAATAAGAATCGTAATTCTTACAGCATATATACAAGTAGATGATGAAATTCCATTGATATAGGACGTGTATCTAATAAGATTTGAACTTCAAACATTTTAACCACCATTTAATTATGAATGCTTAGTGAAAATTTCTCTTATATAATAAATAATTAAATTTCAATTAAAATAAAATTTTTAAGATAAAAAAAAGATATTTGACTAAATTTTTTTATTTTGGGCAAGCAAAATTCAAGTATTACAATATTATAATACCACTTGTAAATATAAAATTTAACATTTTAAATTAGTAGTCAAAATATTATTATTTGATGTATAATGATTGAAATTTGAAATTAAAAATAAAATATAAATTTATCTCACTAATTAACTTTTATTTTAATTCAACTTGAACCCGAGTTTAAGTTTGAGTTTGAGTTTGAGTAGAGTAAGCGAAAGCTAATTGTTGATGTGGATTCTTGCGTGTTAAGAAAATAATAGCAAAGAAACAGGCAGTGCAGTGGGTGCTCATTTCCGGCCATAATTAATGGCCAAAGATGGTAACTGTAAAGCTTTGTCATTGCTATTTGCTATAAACTAAGGGTGAGTTTGGATAGGCGATTGGGTGCGGTGTAGTGCGTTTAACTTATTTTTTGTCTCACGTTACAGTATCGCTACAGTATCTAATCTCACCGCCATTATTGTTTTTACACTAACTGTAGATAAACGCATCGTCCATCCTAACACAACCTAAGACAAACGTAATTAACCACAATTCTGACTTCATTCATATTTATTACAATTGATGATGAAGTTAAGCAAGCAATGTGTCCAGACTGCAATGAGAGTTATGCAGGCTTTTTACCACATTAAATTATATCCATATACCAAGGCAAGTGAGACAAGCTACAAATCCAAGTGAACAGATGTGATTGAACAACTCGTAAAATCAGGCTGTGGAGTTAACAGATTCTTCTCGAAGATTGAAATAATGGTTTTAATTAATTAGGAAAATAACTCGTTTGTTATATCATACACCAACCGGTGGTACCACCCATTTTTTCCTAATCATCACTCAATTCTTGATTTTTTTTTAAAAGAATTTTTTTGGTATCGTCATGTCAGACGGTATTTATACGCATTTTTCATAATATTTGTAAAAAAATAGGGATATTCATAGTGGAAAAAAAAAAGAAAATGTATATTTTTAATGGGTGTCATTGGTTTGTCATGCGCGTCAGTTTAAATTTTTTTAAAAATTTATTAGTGAAAAAAGGGAAAAAAAATTAATAGGTGTCGTCTGTATGTTAGGCGATCTTGGAGATTTTACAAAAGTATATATTTTTTAATTAGTGTTGCCAAACTATCAGGCAATACTTATGACTAATTGTCAAAAAAAATAGTGGGTGTCACTGGTGTGCTAGGCAGCACTAATGTTTTTTTTTCGAAAAAATAGTCGTGAAGAGAAAATGAGACTGAAAAAAAATTATTAGTGGTACCACATGGTCCCGCCACGCAGTGTGAGCCACACGGCCTACCTATATGGGTGTGTGTCCCCTGCACCTAAGAAAAATTTTGAAATTTCGCGAAAAATTCTCTGAGTTCTCGATGTAGTCCCAACTTGTTTCTAAATATTGGACCTCGATGGTCCATTTGAGGGACGATATGACTGAATATGTTTGGTTTTGTTTATGAATAGTAAATTACATGAATTAACCGTAATTGTTCTATAAACTTCGATAATGCAGTTGATTCATGAACTTCGATCATGGTTTAATACAGTTGATTCATGGCGTTAACTTCATTAGTTTAAAGATTCGAATCTCAACATCCATAACTTTGCTAATTTTAGATTGGGGAATTTTCGTTAGAGACAATAGATTGCATACGTGTTTGTGAACTTATTTTCTGAAGTTTACTCATGATTCTAGTGAGAGCAACTAGGTCATTAATTACTAATAGATTAATTGATGTGGTTGGGCTCAATGGGAGAGGAGTCAGCAGGGAAAGGTAGAAAGTGAAAAGGAGATGGTTCATTAACAACAACCCCCATTTTTTTAAAAAAATTTCCTTCATTTTCTCAATGGCCAAACAAAAGCAAGAAAGTGAAAAGGAGATTTCTTACTTGAGTCGGCTGAGGAAATCAGGTGGGCATCGGTGACAGAGGAAGCAAGAGACGTAGTGTATCACATCCCGAAAATCGGGTTAGAAGAAGTTGGGTCAGTGAAACCAAGAGAGGTCACACTCTGTTTTGGATTAAGGTTGTGAAAACTATGTCTAGTAATTTATTTTGATTCAATGGTTAAGAGACGTGAATAGTGTGTGTAAGGTTCTAGATTTGAATCGTTTCCCTTGAATTTTTACTATTTTGCCTAAACCTCTATATTTAAACATCTGATTTATAATTTATTTTCGCTCAACTAATGATCATAATAAGTTTGCTGGTTTAATGGTAAGGTGTCTATGTGCAAAGTTAAAATTATTTTTTTGTTTTGAACTCTGAGATAATCTGATATGTGGTTAGTTAGTGGATTTAGTGGGATGTGGGTAGTTTTGACTTAACTCAAAATCTCTCCCACTCTTCCTCTCTCTCACGTTTCACTCCCCACTTTCCATCACGTCACTTTCTTTTTCCTTCAATTTGTTATTCATTTTTTTTTCTATTTGTAAGCACTAAATTTTTGTCCGACTAGATTTTGTGTTTAATTTTCAAAATTTCAAAAAAAAAATATTTTTTAAAATAAAAATTGCATTTTGACCCCTAAACTTTTCCTAAATTTCATTTTGACCCTTAAACTTTCTTTAAATTTCACTTAGACCCCTAAACCTTCATTAAATTTCATTTTAATCCTAAATTTTCTAAAAATTACATTTAGCCCCAGAAGTTTTGTTGCATTTGTGATTTGGTCCTTCAGACAAGTTACGTGATTTGGGGCACCCACTTCTCAAATTTTCAGGCCACAAACATGGGTGGCTGCTCCTTCTTCACCCACTACCTGTAAACAATGAGAAAGAGGACAAAATTTGGAGCTTTTAAAAAGAAAAATTGAAGAGAAGGGAGGGGGTTTTTATTTTCGGCAACCAAAAAGCAAAAAAAGAGAGAAAAAAAATCAAGCAGCAGCAAGCAAAAGCCCTCACCACCGTCATTCAACCACCTGAAAAGTCGCAAGCAACCAAAAAGAAAAGCAAAGCAAACAAAAGAGTAGCAAAAAAAAAACAAAATAACTTCAAAAAATCCGCCGCTCCTTCGCCGCTACCGTGCTCGCCGGCGCGCCCTTACACTCCCACCACCGTCGCACCTCCACAAATAAGCAGACAAAGACAGAAAAAAAAACAACAAGCAAAAGAAGTAAAAAAGGTAACTGAAAAGAAAAAAGAAGAGAAGAAACAGAAAGATAAAAGGAAAAAGAGAGAAAAAGATAAAATAAAGAAAAATAAAACCCATTTTTTGGTAGGCCACCAGCAGCCCACCACCAGTGGACCCGACCCAGCGCAGGCCCAACACCACTGACGGCCCACTAAGCCTCAATTTGCAGCAAAAAAAAAGAAAAAGGGCTTGTCCTCCAAGACTTTGGTCTTTTGGGTGAATTTTTTTTTCTTCTTTTTTTCTTTTTAATCTATTTTATTTTGTTTAATGTATTTAAATGGCATTTTATTTAATTTAAAATAGTATGTTTAAAAATAGTTTTTCATAGATATTATTATGTCATTTTAATTACATATTTTTTAAATAATAATAATGATAAATATTTTAATGCATAAGGCAACGAACTGATTTAGCATCGAATTATCGAATTCATCGCTATGTTGGATGAATATCAATGGCTCGTGTTAAATACGGGACGCCCTTATAAAAAATCGAAAATATTCAAAATTTCTCGTATTTCAATAAAAATCCTCTTGTTTTATTAGAATCCCGATTAAATATTAAATTGAATTAATTTAACACTAATTCGATAGTTTCATCGCCATATCGGGGTGAATATCATCGATTTGTGTTAAATACAGTATTTTTAAAGAAAAATCGTTTTTTTTTAAAAAAATTCATGTCTTCAAAATTTCTCATGTTTCAAAAATAATAATAATAAAATTTCCCGTGTTTCGAAAAAATACATTCGTGTTTCTTTCTAAAAAAATCGTGTTTTCAAAAATTTCCGTGTTTCAAAAATTCGTGTTTTCGTGTTTTCAAAAAAATCTCGTGTTTCAAAAAAAATAAAAATAAAAATAAAAAAATAAAAAAAATTCTCGTGAATATTTTTGGTATTATTGTGTTTTCAAAAAAATTCAGTATTCGACAAATTTAGTGTTTTCGTGTTTTCAAAATTTTCGTGTTTTCAAAAATCTTTGTGATTTCAAAAATTCTGGCGTTTCAAAAATTTTCGTGTTTAAAAAAAAATTTACGTGTTTTCACAAATTTTCGTGTTTCACAAATTCTCGTGTTTTCAAAAACTCCAGTGTTTCAAAGTTTCCATGTTTTCAAAAATTCTCGCGTTTAAAAAAAATTCGTGTTTCAAAATATTCTCGCATTTCAATTTTTGTTTTTTAAATCGTGTTTCAAAAAATGTCGTGTTTTAAAAATTTTCGTGTTTCTAAAATTTCCCTGTTTTAAAAATTTTCGTGTTTCAAAAAAAAATGTCGTGTTTTAAGAAAATTTTGTTTTTTCTAAAAATTTTCGTGTTTCTAAAATTTTCGTGTTTACAAATTCTCGTGTTTTCAAAAATTCTCGTGTTTTAAAAAAAACTTTCGTTTTAAAAAAGAAATACTGCGCTTCAAAATTCTCGTGTTTTTTTTAAAAAAGGGGTTCTCGTATTTCAATCGGATCACGACTAAATATTAAATGGAACTCGTATTTTGAAAATTAAGACAACATGCGTTTAACGAGATACCAATTTTGGGCGTCGCGAGGGTGCTAATACCTTCCTCGCGCGTAACCGACTCCCGGACCCTAATTTTCTCTGGATTTTGACGTGGACCTAAAATTGTCTCTTTTTTTAGAAAAGTTTAAAAAAATTCTTCTAAAAAAGGATTTTATTTGGTGTCCGATCACACCTAAAAAGATCGGTGGCGACTCCTCTTTTGTAAATAAAATTTGAAACTTTAATTTTTCAATAACCATTTCAACTAGCGCCTATTGCCAAATTTTTAGATCGCTACAGCTGGCGACTCCACTGGGGATTTTTTTTTTTCGAGAGTCGAGTCTAATGTTAAACGCGTGTTGTCAAAATTTTCAAAATTTCTTGTTCAAATTAACATTTAGTCGTGATCCTTAAATTTTTTGTTTTTAAAAAAATCATGCATTTGCATCGTGTTGTACATATTCTAATTTGTTTTATCAGGTTGTTTTTCAGCTTTAAATTTTTGCGATTTTATTTTTGGTTTAGTTTTTTCTAAATAAAACGTAAAGGTTTACAAGTTTCTCCCCACACACCGTGCACTTGCATTTTTTTTTGCATAACATGAGCTCTATACCCGGGCTTCGTCCCAGTTAAGAGAAAGTAAACGCTACGCCTTCGTGAGTTAACTCGTTCCTCCGCACAGGCTAGTGAATACTTTCGGGTTACATATGACTTATGCTTTCGTGAGTTAACTTGTCCCTCCGCATAGGCATAAGTAAATGTAATCTCTCGAATTGATCATCGTAAGCCTATGATGGGCCATGACCGAGGGTCTGTACTAATCTTAGTAGATGACAGTGCAGACGATTCGAGTACCCACCTAGAACCAAAACCGCATATAGTGAACCATACGAGCTATCCAATTAGAGCCATGCTGAACCTCTGTCCGCTTATAGTCATTAAAATAAGTACACGGGGAAAATGCCTTTTGCCTTTCATTTACGCTGTTTATGCAAAATAATTGGATTGGGTAGTTTAATTTGTTTTTCAAATTATATTTGTTGTGTTTACTGACCAAGTTTATTTGTTTTTACTTTTATTTTCATCATGCATCATAGGCATCATATTAGGAAGGTGTTGATTAAAAGTTGGTTGCCAAAAAAAATGGGTTTCTGATGGAGGAGTCAACTACACAAATAACCGAGAAGAATGCCGTGGTTCGGGATTGGTCTCTAAAAATTCAGAGAGAAAAGGGGGATAGTCTAGTGGAAGGGTGTGTCGCTAATTTGCCCGAACATATAACTGTAAATGTTCGCCAAAATAACTTTGAGGATTTGGTTCGAATTTGGAATCAGTGGGATTCAGACACTAGAGACATTTTCACTGAGAGGTATGGAGATATAGCTCACCTGATCACCATCCGTGTAGACGAACAGTTGATTCAAGCCATGGTTCGGTTCTGGGACCCAGCTTATCAGTGTTTCACCTTCAATCAAGAAGACATGACTCCAACCATAGAAGAGTATGCTGCTTTACTCCGCATCGACAATGTACAATTCGGCAAAATATATGTGAAGGAGCCTAAGCCGATGACCTTCAAGAAAAAGTTAGTGAGACTGACAGACATGACTGATGCATGGGCCGAAAAACAGATAAAGAAGAAGAATGAAACCATTTGCATTCCATGGTCCTCCCTACGAGATTTGGCTCTGAACCATCCCAACATGCTGAAAAGGGTAAATCTATTCGCTTTGGCCATTTACGGTTTGGTCATTTTCCCAAAAGTTCTCAAACATCTCGAAGTTGCAGTAGTTGATTTCTTCGAAAGGTTAAAACAAGGAATCAACCCTGTCCCGACCATCCTAGCCGAGACCTTCAGGTCCCTGAGTAGTTGTCGAAGAAAAGGGGAGGGACGATTTATCGGATGCGCGCAGTTGCTCAATGTTTGGATTTTGAGTCACTTCTGGAAGGTAGAGCGCGCTCCGTTCCATATGTTTTCTAAAACATTCTCCCCACTAGAAGCTTACCTCAATAAAGAATGGCCGAAGGAAGTCACCAAGCAACATTGGGTATCAGTTTTTCAGAATCTTCGCGCCGAGAATATAACATGGAGAGCACCCTGGATCCGTCCTTCAGTTCTGCTATACAAATGTGGAAGCCAAGATTGGGTACCTTTACTCGGGTTGTGGGAGGAGTTGGATATGCTCCGCTATTAGTCCAAAGGCAATTTTCTTCGCGACAATTTCTCCCCGCAACTGGAGGATTAGCACAGTTCGAGTTCGCTTTCGCGGGTGAAGGATATATGAAGAGAGTCCGAGACACTGCAAAGTATTGGAAGGAAATTCATTTCATGGAATTAGCTTTGTATGTTGATACCCTTACCCAAGATTACGACATATGGAGGAAACAACGGGTAAATAGTCAGCAAATCTCATCAACAAACTACACCATCCAGAATCCTTTCTCGGAGGAAACGCCGTCTGAGCTAGAAATGGCAAGACAAGAATTCGAACGAGAAAAGGCCAAGATGTCTCGGGACCTTAGTGCCCTTCAAGAAGAAAACTATCAACTGAAGATTGAAGTTCAGGTTGAAAGGTCCAGGACTGAAAAAGTACAAAGAGAAGCCGAGATTGTGAGAAACGACTTAAGGGACCTTCATTTGGAAAACAAGAAATTAAGAAACACTATAAAGAATAGCGGGTTGGGCAAGTCGACAGCAGAATGGAAGGAAGAAATTAGCAATATCAAGGGAGGAATGGAGTTTTGGAAGGGAAAAGCAAAGAAAGAAGAGGAAAAGGCTGCGCGTGCTGTGATAGAGTTAAGAAGGAAGAACGCCAAGTATGAAATAGTGACTGCAAAATTGGCGAATAGTCAGTCTGAACATCAAGAATTAAAAAGGAAAACACGAGATCTAGAAAATATGCTGCAATCTCGTCAACAACAATTAGATAACCTCTTGAAGGCTCTAGAAGAAAAGAGTGAGCAGTACGATAGGGACATTCACGCGTATGAAGGAACTCTCAAAGAAAAAGAAATGCAACTTGACTTCTTGATCAATGAAATTCGTAAAGCGGCTATACAAGTTGTTCAATTATCAGATGAAGCCGAAGTTCTCAGTTGCCAATTCCCTCCGAGCCAAAGATCGAGCATATCAGAGTTTTTAGAGCAAGTGAAGAAACAAGGCAATGTGGCTAGGAAATTTGTGTAACTGTTGGAAAAATGAGAACTTTGTGTAATAGACTATGTTGATAAATGAAATGCCTAAATATGGGGCTATCTTGAAATCAACACCAATTTCTTGCATTTCATTCATAACTGACATTCATTTGACATTCATGCATTCATTCATGCATCAATTCATTCATTGCATATCCCATACTCGTTCGCTGAGGTTAAAACATACAATTCGCAGTTGCAAGACTTCAAGACTGGAACCACGTCATCCGTATAAAACGCGCCGACAAGCTAGAGTAATGGAGAATGAATTCAATGAGAGAATTGAAAGGATGGAAAGGGCTCAAAAGGAATTACAAGAGCAACTAGCCAAATCGCAACAAGAGACGAGAGACCTAATGGTGAGATCTCGAGAGGAATCGCTCGAGCAAAGAGATCAGATGGCTAAAATGATGGAGATGATGACAACTTTGGTCAAAGGAAAGGGACCCATGCAGAACTCCGATGTTATGGAACCTCGGTCAAGAATTCACCATGATCAGGATCCATTCTATCCCCCGGGATTCACTCCACCGCCCGCATATACAATACAAAGAGGGTATACTCAAGAGGAACCCACTGGCTTAGAACATCGACCTATGCCACCTGCTCCACCCACTAATTTGGGGCAAGGAATGTTAGCATCGAACCCAGGGGCTAGTCCTGCTAATCCACTAGTTCCAGATCTGGATGACCCAACAGAGGTAGCCAAGTTGAAATTGGATAACCATGACGCAAAATATAGGAGTCTAGAGGAAAGACTCAAAGCAATAGAAGGCACTGAAGTCTTCTCCGCACTAGGTGCCAAGGAACTCAATTTGGTACCTGATCTAATTTTGCCCCCGAAGTTCAAAGTGCCTGACTTTGAGAAGTATGATGGGACAAGGTGCCCAAAAGCACATCTCATTATGTTCTGTCGAAAGATGACCGGTTATGTGAACGAGGATAAACTACTCATACATTGCTTTCAAGATAGTCTAACAGGGTCAGCTCTTCGGTGGTACAATCAACTCAGTAGAGAAAAGATTCGATCTTGGAAGGACTTGGCGTCAGCATTTTGCGAGCAGTACAAGCATGTATCGGATATGGTGCCAGACCGTATGACCTTGCAAATGATGGAGAAAAAGCCATCAGAGACCTTTAGACAGTATGCGCAGAGATGGAGAGACGTCTCAGCTCAAGTGGAACCCCCACTAACAAAAACGGAGATAACCGTTCTCTTTATCAATACTTTAAAGGCACCGTTTTATGACAAATTAGTGGGAAGTGCCACGAAAGATTTCGCGGATATTGTAATATCCGGTGAACTCATAGAGAATGCCATCAAGAGCGGTAGAATGGAAGGATCAGAAGGCTCAAGAAAAGCAGCACCCTTAAGGTAGAAAGAGCCAGAAGCCCTCATGGTGGGAACTGGGAGTCGTTACATTCCCAATTCGTATCCTAATCAACCCCGACCTCGAAATTATCTACCCTCGAATTTCCATTATCCCCCTCAAACCCCTTACTACCAAGCACCACATCCGTCCTGCCCCGTATACGCCACGAACAACCAAAGACCCGTCATTACTTTCCCACAAAACACGGTACCCGCCCAAAGCCAACCCAGAAACGAACCAAGACCATCAAGGCATAATCCCGAGATACCGCAATTTACCCCCATCCCTGTGTTGTATGGGGAATTGTACCCAAAACTTTTAGAAAAATAGCTAATTTCTCTCCATTACATGGCACCCCTTAAACCTCCATACCCAAAGTGGTATGATCCAAACGCTAGTTGTGCATACCATGCAGGGAACCAAGGGCACTCTACTGAGAACTGTCTCGCTTTCAAAAGGAGAGTTCAAGGACTCATTGACGCGGGTATCCTACGATTCGATAGTGCTAGTAACGCCACGGGGAACCCGTTCCCTAACCATATCGAAGGGAATGTGAGCACAGTGGGGAAAGAGGATGAATGGAAGGTCAGAAGATGTGTGGTAGAAATAATGACGCCTCTGCAGAAAATCTGGGAGGTATTAGTTAAGAAAGGATTGCTCTGTCACTCTGATAGAGTTTTTGGAGAAGAAGGTCAAAGTTTTTGCAATTTTCATGGGATTGTTGGGCACGACATTCAGTCGTGCGAGGACTTTAAAAGGTTACTTCAAGACCGGATGAATAATAAGGAGATCAAGGTCCTTAACAAGAGTGAAGATGCCAATGAAAGAGAAGTATGCGTCTCTGATAGCCAATCATCAGGGCCCCCTTATAGTGCTGATCGACCGTTGGTAATTTATTACGACGCGATGAGAGAGCCATTGAAACCACAGATGGTAATTGAAGTACCATCTCCTTTCCCGTATAAGGACAACAAAACAGTACCGTGGAGATATGATGTTAATATCGTTACACCGGAAGTTGAAAAGTCCAAAGCCATAATTGAAGATGTTGGGGAGGTAGGTCATTTTACTCGAAGTGGACGATGCTATTCTAAAGAAGTTGAACCGGTAAAGAAAAGTAGCGACTCGAAGCAAAAAGGGAAAGCAGTGATGCACGAGGAATTCTTGAAATTTATTAAGCACAGCGAATATAGTGTGGTGGAACAACTGAGCAAGCAGCCAGCACGAATCTCAGTTCTATCTCTACTGTTAAATTCAGAGCCACACCGGAACGCTTTATTGAAGGTGTTAAATCAAGCTTACGTGGCCAACAACATATCTGTCGAAAAGCTTGATAGGTGGGTAAACAATCTGAATGCGGACAACTTCATCTCTTTTAGTGATGATGAGATACCGCTAAATGGTAGAGGTTCGGTGAAAGCGCTGCATATCACGACCCGCTGCAAGGGCTACATAATACCGAACGTACTCATCGATAATGGGTCAGCATTAAATGTTATGCCATTGGCTACACTTTCCAGAATACCGATAGATTTGTCCTACTTAAAGCCCTGTCATTCCACGGTAAGGGCCTTCGACGGGACGAGGCGTGAAGTCATGGGAAAGATCGAAATCCCTTTGGAAGTGGGCCCCTACATATATGAGGTTGAATTCCAAGTCATGGACATTACACCCTCTTATAACTGCCTTTTGGGAAGACCTTGGATTCATTCTGCTGGAGCAGTCCATCATCCCTCCATCAAAAGTGAAATTCATCATGGATGGTTGTTTGGTCACAGTCGAGGGCGAAGAGACATCATCGCATCTATCTCTGCTGATGCGCCATATCTGGAAGTAAGCAAGGATGCAGTGGAATGTTCCTTTCGATCCCTTGAATTCATCAATGCCACTTTCGTCGCTGAGGGAAATAGAATTCCAATGCCAAAACTGTCGAGAAATACCAGAATGGGTGTCAAGTTGACCGTAGGAAGGGGAGCTCGTGCGAGAAGAGGTTTAGGGAGATATATGCAAGGAATAGTGAGGGCTTTAAAGCCAGTGCACCACAAGGCCCGATACGGTTTGGGGTTCCAGCCTGACATGCGCCAAAGAAGAAGACAGTGGAAGAAGGATCAAGAAAGCAGAATTGCAAGAACTTTGGGCCGAGAACCAGAATGGGAACCAATAGAGTACCCTCCTTTGTCAAAACATTTACATCTGCGGGAATGATGTACCCTGGACAAGAGGATCCACGAAACATGTTGGGATTAATTGAAAAGGATTTTCAGAATGTTAGTATAAATGTCATTGACAAAGAAGCTGGTGCAAGTAAAGATGTCTCGAGGATACGCCCTTGCCCTCCTGGTTTCATGTTGAACAATTGGATTGCTGAGGAGCTTCTTGTAGTTTATAAGCCTTCAGAGTAATGCTAAACATCAACCTTCCATTGTGTCCTTAGATATAATAGATTTCTTTTGTAAGAGTTTGCATTCGCTCTTTATCATTTAAATGAATATCAATGAAGATGCATTTTGTCACGATTTTTCGCATTATCACTAATTTCATAATCATTTTCTCATTTCATAGCCTATCCTTACATTTGCCTCATTGCCATGACATAACATTTTGTTTGTTGTTTCCAATACTTGGATGTCCCCGATAGCTTCCTTTTCCATTCAACTTTCAGGTGCTCAGATATTGACGACATGAATAAGCCCGTTACGAATCTTGAAATTGATTTTGAGAAGGCTGTTTGCTTAGGAGAATTTGAAGCCGAAGAAAATGCTGAAGATTATGTCTCGTCTCCTGAATTGTTAAGAATGGTGGAACAAGAGGATAAACAGGTTCTGCCTCATGAAGAATCTGTAGAAACAATAAATTTGGGCACTGAAGAGAGGAAACAGGAAGTTAAGATTGGGACTTCTATTTCAGAAAGTACCAGGCGTAGTTTGATCACTTTACTCCGCGAATACAAAGATGTTTTCGCGTGGTCATACCAGGACATGCCAGGGCTAGATGAAGATTTAGTGGTCCATAAGCTCCCATTAAAGCCAGAATGCAAGCCCATCCAGCAAAAATTAAGACGGATGAGGCCCGAAATGCTGTTGAAAATAAAAGAGGAAGTCAAGAAGCAATTTGAGCTGGCTTCCTACAAGCCTCCAAATATCCAGAATGGGTGGCTAACATAGTCCCGGTACCAAAGAAAGATGGAAAAGTACGAATGTGCGTGGATTACCGTGACCTAAATCGAGCAAGCCCAAAAGATAATTTTCCCTTGCCACATATTGACACGTTGGTGGACAACACAGCAAAACATTCATTGTTTTCTTTCATGGATGGATTCTCGGGGTATAATCAGATCAAGATGGCTTCTGAGGATATGGAGAAAACTACCTTCATAATAATGTGGGGAACGTTCTGCTACAAGGTGATGCCATTCGGGTTAAAGAATGCTGGGGCAACATATCAGAGGCTATGGTGACGTTATTCCATGACATGATGCATAAAGAAATAGAGGTCTACGTCGACGATATGATTGCTAAATCTCGAGGAGAAGAAGAGCATGTAATGAACCTCAAGAAGTTGTTCGAAAGGCTGAGAAAGTTTCAGCTAAAGCTTAATCCAGCCAAATGTACATTCGGGGCTACCTCGGGAAAGTTGCTGGCTTCATTGTCAGTGAAAGAGGTATCAAAGTTGATCCAGATAAAATAAAAGCCATCCAAGAATTACCACCTCCGCGCACGCAAAAGAAGTTAGAGGATTTTTAGGGAGATTAAATTACATCGCCCGATTTATCGCTCAACTTACCAACCAATGCGACCCAATCTTTCGGCTTCTTCGAAAACATAACCCGAGAGAATGGAACGAGGAATGCCAAGTGACCTTTGATAAGATAAAACAATATTTGTCCAGTCCTCCAGTGCTAGTACCGCCAACTCCGGGAAGACCATTAATTTTGTATCTGACAGTGTTCGAAAGTTCAATGGGTTGCGTACTGGGACAACATGACGAGTCAGGAAAGAAAGAAAAGGCGATCTACTACCTCAGCAAAAGTTCACTGAATATGAGGCAAAATTATTCGTCCGTTGAGAAATATTGTTGCGCTCTGGTTTGGGTAGCTCGGAGACTCAGATAATATATGTTGTATCACACGACATGGCTAATTTCAAAGCTGGACCCAATAAAATACATGATGGAATCGCCGGCACTATCAGGAAGAATGGCACGATGGCAGCTCCTCCTTTCGGAATATGACATTGCCTATGTAAGTCAGAAGTCAATAAAAGGGAGCACAATAGCTGACTTCTTAGCAACTCGAACGACAGAGGAATATGAGCCTTTAAGATTCGATTTCCCAGACGAAGACTTAATGTGCATCACAGAAATAGAATCCGAGTCATCAAAAGAGAAGTCATGGAAGATGTGCTTTGATGGTGGTCAAATGCTTTAGGGCATGAATTGGAGCAATCCTGGTATCACCAGACGGGAATCATTATCCGTTCACTGCAAGACTGAACTTCTTCTGTACCAATAATATCGCAGAATATGAGGCCTGTATCATGGGGCTTCGTGCAGCTATCGAACGAAACATCGAGATCTTGGAGGTGTACGGGGACTCAGCCCTAGTGATTTACCAAATCGTGGAGAATGGGAAGTGAGGGACTCAAAATTGATTAAGTACAGCGATTTAGTGGCTGGATTGACCAAGGAATTCAAAGAAATAACTTTTCATTACTTCCCACGAGAAGAGAACCAACTGGCTGATGCCCTAGCCACTTTGGCTTCAATGTTCAAAGCAAGTAGAGAAGCAGAAATAATGCCCCTCAAAATGAGCATATACGAGGTCCCTGCACACTGTTGTAGCATTGAGAAAGAAGTAGACGACGGCCTTGGTTCCATGATATCTTAGAATATATCAAGAATCAAAGGTATCCCGAACAAGCGAATGAGAACGATAAAAGAACAATTAGAAGAATGGCAGCGGGATTTGTTCTTGATGGGGATATCCTGTATAAAAAGGAAAGGATCAGATGCTTTTGAGATGTGTGGATGATGTTGAAACCAGAAAAATACTTGAAGAGGTCCATGAGGGAATTTGCGGAACGCATGCCAATGGTTTCAATATGGCCAGAAAGATCATGAGACTCGGTTATTATTGGCTGACAATGGAAAGTGACTGCATCAATGTTGCCAGAAAATGCCACAAATGTCAAATCTACGGCGATAAAATTCATGTAGCCCCTTCACCCCTTCATGTCATGACTTCTCCGTGGCCTTTTTCTATGTGGGGCATGGATGTCATAGGGCCAATTTCTCCAAAAGCTTCAAATGGACATCGATTCATTTTTGTGGTTATCGATTACTTCACAAAATGGATTGAAGCCGCTTCGTTTGCCAATGTGACGAAGACTGCAGTGTGCAAGTTTTTGAAAAAGGAAATCATTTGCCGTTATGGTTTGCCTGAAAGAATCATCTCAGATAATGCCACGAATCTGAACAATAAGATGATGAAAGAAGTGTGCGAGCAGTTCCAAATAAAGCATCATAATTCCTCGCCCTATCGCCCAAAGATGAACGGGGCTGTTGAAGCAGCTAACAAGAACATTAAGAGGATCATTGGGAAAATGACTGAGACATATAAAGATTGGCACGAGAAACTTCCATTTGCTTTGTTTGCATATCGCACATCTGTGCGAACATCTATGGGAGCAACTCCTTTCTCTCTAGTCTATGGAATGGAAGCTGTGCTACCTATCGAGGTTGAGATCCCCTCTCTGCGAGTATTGATGGAATCAAAGTTAGAAGAAGTAGAATGGGTTCGAGCTCGATATGATCAGTTGAACCTTATTGAAGAAAAACGTCTAAGGGCAATTTGTCATGGGCAAATGTACCAAAAGAGAATGATCGCAGCCCATGACAAGAAGGTACGACCAAGAGAGTTCCATGAAGGAGAACTCATTCTAAGAAAGATTCTCCCAATACAAAAAGACATACGAGGAAAATGGGCACCAAATTGGGAAGGACCATACGTTGTAAAAAGGCATTCTCAGGAGGAGCTTTAATCCTTACCGAGATGGATGGGAAGGAGTTACCGAATCCGGTGAATTCAGATGTGGTGAAGAAATATTATGCTTAAGATGAAAACCCGAAAAGGGCATCTTAAAAAAAAAAGGATCAGGGCGAAAACCCGAAAAGGGCGTCTTGATTAGTACAAAAAGATTAGGATGAAAACCCGAGAGGGCGTCCTAATGAAACAAACCTGGCGGTCGAACGGTAGGTCAAGTAGTGAGACTACAGTATTTGAAGCACTTCTGAAAGCTCAAAATTTTCTACGCAAGAAGCCATGCTCGAAAAGATTATTGATTGAGGAACGTGGAAGAGTTCATGTGTTGAATATCTAGAGCATTTGTATCATTGTATACGACCTTTTCTTTCTTTTGACATTTTTACTCTCATTGGTTAACTTTCTTTGTTTGCCACATTTGAAATAAAGGAATATGAGATATCCTTTTTGTCCCTACCTGACCATTCTCATGTATCTCATTATGTGTTTATTTAATGATAAATAGTGAAATGACATGCTTAAACAAAAGAAATGTCAAGCATTACCCGGATAAGAATTTGATAAGTGCAAGATCTTCAAAGCAAGAACAAAGTTTAACCAAGGGCAAAAGGGTGATATCTGAGAAACGTCGATTACTCGTAAAGCTCGAAGACAGGTATGAGGCCTGAAGAGAAGGTCGAGAATCAAAGCAATGAACGCAGATCTCAACAATTGGCTAAATGACATACGACAAACATGCTTAAGGAGCACCGCATAATCATGTAGGCATAAAAGCATTTAAGACAAACATGTGCATATCATGATACATGCATATACAGGTATCCAACAGAGCAAGAAATCTGAATGAGAGTCGCACTGAATCAAAGGAAAGATACCGAGTTCTACCAAAGGACTGGTTTGGTATTTTAATGTTTAATGTTCATGCTTTCCAAGGAAAATCAACTCATATCACGAGAGGTGAGTTGAGCCTTTTAATTTCTGTTTTTCAAAAATCAACTCATATTGCGAGAAGTGAGTTGAGCCTCGGGCACGCCAAGGTATTTTTAGTTTATGTTTTAAATTGACTCATATTGCGAGAGGTGAGTTAAGCCTTTTAATTTTTGTTTTTCAAAAATCAACTCATATTGCTAGAGGTGAGTTGAGCCTCAGGACACGCTGAGGTAATTTCAATTTCTGTTATTTTTCAAAAATCAACTCATATTGCGAGAGTGAGTGAGCCTTTTAATTTCTGTTTTCAAAAATCAACTCATATTGCGAGAATGAGTTGGCTAGGCACCAGGTATTTTTTTTATGTTTTAAATTGACTCATATTGCGAGAGGTGAGTTAAGCCTTTTAATTTTGTTTTTCAAAATCACTATATTGCAGAGGTGAGTTGAGCCTCAGGACCGCTGAGGTAATTTCAATTTCTGTTTTAAAAAAAATCAATCATATTGCGAGAATGAGTTGAGCCTCAGGACACGCTGAGGTATTTCAATTTCTGTTTTCAAAATTCAACTTATATTGCGAGAAATGAGTTGAGCCTCAGACACGTGAGTATTTTCAATTTCTGCTTTTCAAAATTCAACTCATATTGCGAGAAATGAGTTGAGCCTCAAGACACGTTGAGGATTTCAATTTCTGTTTCAAAAATATTGCGAGAATGAGTTTCAACTATTAATTGTCATTTTTTGTATTTCAAAAATAACTCATACTGCGAAGGTGAGCTCAGAAGAGGTATATTTCGTTTTTAATTTATGTTTCAAAATCAATATTAAATGAGTAGCCAACAATTTCTACTTTTCAATTTCTGTTTTTCAAAATCAACTCATATTGCGAGAGGTGAGCTGAGCCTTTAATTTTATTTTTTCAAAAAAAACCACTCATATTGCGAGAGGTGAGTTGAGCCTTTTTCTATTTTTCAAAAATCAACTCATATTGCGAGAGGTGAGTTGAGCCTTTTGCAAATTCTGTTTTCAAAAATCACTCATATGCGAGAAGTGAGTTGAGCCTGGCTCACACGCTGAGGTATTTCATTTTGTTTTCAATTTCTGTTTTTCAAAAAATCGACTCATATTGCGAGAGGAGAGTTGAGCCTCGGGCACGCTGAGGTAATTTCAATTTCTGTTTGTCAAAAATTAACTCATATTGCGAGAGGAGTTGAGCTCAGGGCCGCGATATTTCAATTTCTACTTTCATCTTTTCAAAAAATCAACTCATATGCGAGAGGTGAGTGAGCCTTTTTCTATTTTTCAAAAAAAAAAATCAACTCATATTGCGAGAGGTGAGTTGAGCCTTTTGCAAATTCTGTTTTCAAAAATCAACTCATATTGCGAGAAGTGAGTTGAGCCTTGGCTCACGTGCTGAGCTATTTTCAATTTCTATTTTTAATGGTCTAGTTTTAAAGAATCAATTCATATTGCGAGAAATGAGTTGAGCTCAGGATCACATGCCGAGTAAAGAATAAAGATTGGACAAGAA